>NC_037689.1:921781-1083345 GCF_003255815.1 Theropithecus gelada
AATTAATAGCCTACCAACCAAAAAAAGTCCAGGACCAGATGGATTCACAGCTGAATTCTACCAGAGGTACAAGGAGGAGTTGGTACCATTCCTTCTGAAACTATTCCAATCAATAGAAAAAGAGGGAATCCTCCCTAACTCATTTTATGAGGCCAACATCATCCTGATACCAAAGCGTGGTAGAGACACAACAAAAAAAGAGAATTTTAGACCAATATCCCTGATGAACATCGATGCAAAAATCCTCAATAAAATACTGGCAAACCGGATTCAACAACACATCAAAAAGCTTATCCACCATGATCAAGTGGGCTTCATCCCTGGGATGCAAGGCTGGTTCAACATTCGCAAATCAATAAACATAATCCAGCATATAAACAGAACCAAAGACAAGAACCACATGATTATCTCAATAGATGCAGAAAAGGCTTTTGACAAAATTCAACAGCCCTTCATGCTAAAAACGCTCAATAAATTCGGTATTGATGGAACGTACCTCAAAATAATAAGAGCTATTTATGACAAACCCACAGCCAATATCATACTGAATGGGCAAAAACTGGAAAAATTCCCTTTGAAAACTGGCACAAGACAGGGATGCCCTCTCTCACCACTCCTATTCAACATAGTGTTGGAAATTCTGGCTAGGGCAATTAGGCAAGAGAAAGAAATCAAGGGTATTCAGTTAGGAAAAGAAGAAGTCAAATTGTCCCTGTTTGCAGATGACATGAGTGTATATTTAGAAAACCCTATTGTCTCAGCCCAAAATCTCCTTAAGCTGATAAGCAACTTCAGCAAAGTCTCAGGATACAAAATTAATGTGCAAATATCACAAGCATTCTTATACACCAGTAACAGACAAACAGAGAGCCAAATCAGGAATGAACTTCCATTCACAATTGCTTCAAAGAGAATAAAATACCTAGGAATCCAACTTACAAGAGATGTAAAGGACCTCTTCAAGGAGAACTACAAACCACTGCTCAGTGAAATAAAAGAGGACACAAACAAATGGAAGAACATACCATGCTCATGGATAGGAAGAATCAATATCGTGGAAATGGCCATACTGCCCAAGGTAATTTATAGATTCAATGCCATCCCCATCAAGCTACCAATGACTTTCTTCACAGAATTGGAAAAAACTGCTTTAAAGTTCATATGGAACCAAAAAAGAGCCCGCATCTCCAAGACACTCCTAAGTCAAAAGAACAAAGCTGGTGGCATCACGCTACCTGACTTCAAACTACTACAAGGCTACAGTAACCAAAACAGCATGGCACTGGTACCAAAACAGAGATATAGACCAATGGAACAGAACAGAGTCCTCAGAAATAATATCACACATCTACAGCCATCTGATCTTTGACAAACCTGAGAGAAACAAGAAACGGGGAAAGGATTCCCTATTTAATAAATGGTGCTGGGAAAATTGGCTAGCCATAAGTAGAAAGCTGAAACTGGATCCTTTCCTTACTCCTTATGCGAAAATTAATTCAAGATGGATTAGAGACTTAAATGTTAGACCTAATACCATAAAAATCCTAGAGGAAAACCTAGGTAGTACCATTTGCAAAAGCCAAAATTGACAAATGGGATCTAATTAAACTAAAGAGCCTCTGCACAGCCAAAGAAACTACCATCAGAGTGAACAGGAAAGCTACAGAATGGGAGAAAATTTTTGCGATCTACTCATCTGACAAAGGGCTAATATCCAGAACCTACAAAGAACTCAAACAAATTTACAAGAAAAAAACAAACAACCCCATCAAAAAGTGGGCAAAGGATATGAACAGACATTTCTCAAAAGAAGACATTCATACAGCCAATAGACACATGAAAAAATGCTCATCATCACTGGCCATCAGAGAAATGCAAATCAAAACCACAATGAGATACCATCTCACACCAGTTAGAATGGCAATCATTAAAAAGTCAGGAAACAACAGTTGCTGGAGAGAATGTGAAGAAATAGGAACACTTTTACACTGTTGGTGGGACCGTAAACTAGTTCAACCATTGTGGAAGACAGTGTGGCGATTCCTCAAGGATCTAGAACTAGATGTACCATATGACCCAGCCATCCCATGACTGGGTATATACCCAAAGGATTATAAATTATGCTGCTGTAAAGACACATGCACACATATGTTTATTGCAGCACTATTCACAATAGCAAAAACTTGGAATCAACCCAAATGTCCATCAGTGACAGACTGGATTAAGAAAATGTGGCACATATACACTATGGAATACTATGCAGCCATAAAAAAGGATGAGTTTGTGTCCTTTGTAGGGACATGGATGCAGCTGGAAACCATCATTCTTAGCAAACTATCACAAGAACAGAAAACCAAACACCGCATGTTCTCACTCATAGGTGGGAACTGAACAATGAGATCACTTGGACTCAGGAAGGGGAACATCACACACCGGGGCCTATCATGGGGAGGGGGAAGGGGAGAGGGATTGCATTGGGAGTTATACCTGATGTAAATGACGAGTTGATGGGTTCAGCACACCAACATGGCACAAGTATACATATGTAACAAACCTGCACGTTATGCACATGTACCCTACAACTTAAAGTATAATAATAATAAATAAATTAAAAAAAAAAAAACAAAGATAACTTCTTCCTAGTTTTTATCTGGGGATGTTCACTTGTTCTGCATTGGCCTCAATGGGATCCAAAATGTCCCTTCACAGATTCTAAAAAATGAGTGTTTTCAATCTGCTGAATCAAAAGAATTGTTTAACTCTGTAAGTTGAATCCACACACCACCAGGCAGTTTCACAGATAGCTTCTTTCTAGCTTTAATCTGGTGATATTTCGTTTTTCACAGTAGGTCTCAATGGACTCAAAATTGTCCCTCCACAGATACAACAAAGAGTATTTCCAACCCACTGAATCAAAAGTAAGGTTTACCTCTGAAATGAATTCACACATCACAAAGCAATTTCACAGATAGCTTCTTTCTAGTTTTATCTGGGGATATTCATTTTTTCCAATAGGCCTCAAAGGCCTCTCAAATGTCCCACAGAAGATTTTACAAAAAGAGTGTTTTCAACCTGCTGAATCAAAAGAAAGTTTTTGTGAGATGAATGAACACATCAATAAGCCGTTTCACAGGTCCTTTCAAAGGGCTATAAAATGTCCCTTCACAGATTGTACAAAAAGAGTGTCTCCAACCTGTTGATTCAAAATAAACGTTTAACTATTTGAGATGAATCATAACATTACCAAGCAGTTGCACATACAGCTTCTTTATAGTTTTTCTCTAGAAATATTCAGTTTTTCCCCATAGGCTTCAAGAGAGTCCATAATATACCTTCACAGATTTTACAAAGAGTGTTTCCAAACTGCTCAGTCAAAAGAAAGGTTTAACTACATGAGATGAATCCACACATCAAAAAGTAGTTTCATACATAGCTTCCTTCTAGTTATTATCTTGGGATATTCAGTTTTGCCCAGTGGCCTCAATGGACTCCAAAATACCTCTTTGCCCATTCTACAAAAAGAGTGTTTCCAACCTGCTGAATGGAAAGAAAGGATTAACTATTTGAGATGAATCCAGACATCACCAAGCAGTTTCACAAATAGCTTCTAACTAGTTTTTATCTGGGGATTTTAGGTTTTTCCCCCTAGACCTCAAACAAATCCAAAATGTCTCTATGCAGATTCTACTAAAAGAGTGTTTCCAAAATGCTGAATCAAAGGAAAGTTTTAACTCTTTGAGATGAATCCACACATCACAAAGAAGTTTCACACATTGCTTCTTTCTAGTTTTCTTCTGGGAATGTTCAGTTTTTTCCCATAGGCATCAATGGGCTTTGAAATGTTCATTTGCCGATTCTACAAAAAGAGTGCTTCCCACCTGCTGAATCAAGAGAAAGTTTTAACTCTCTGAGATGAATCCACACTTCACCAAGCAGTTTCACAGATGGCTTCTTTCTAGTTATTATCTGGGGATATTCAGTTTTTCCCTGTAGGCCTCAATGGACTCCCAAATGTCCCCTCACATATTCTACAAAAGAGTGTTTACAATTTGTAGAATCACAATAAGGTTTAACTCTGTGAGATGAATTCACACATCACAAATCAGTTTCACAGATAGCTTATTTCCATTCTCTATCTGGGGATATTCCTTTTTTTTTCTCACAAGTTTCAAAGGGTTTTGAAAATTCCCTTCACAGGTCCTACAAAAAGAGTGTTTCCAACCTACTGAATCATAGCAATGGTTTAACTCTGTGAGATGAGTCCACACATCACCAAGTAGTTTCACAGATAGTTTCATTCTAGTTTTTATCTGGGGATATTTGCTTTTTCCTTGTAAGCCTCAATAGGCTCCTAAATATCCTTTTGCAGATTCTACAAAAAGAATGTTTCCAACCTGGTGAATAAAAAGAAACTTTTAATTCTGTTAGATGAATTCACACATCACCAAGCACTTTCACAGGTCATTTCTTTCTTGTTTTTATCTTGAGATATTCTGTTTTTCCTCATAGGCCTCAATGGGCTTCTAAATGTCCCCTCGAGATTTACAAAAAGAGTGCTCCAAGCCGCAGAATCAAAAGAAAGTTTTAACTCTGAGAGAATAATCTACACATCATCAAGCAGTTTCAAAGCTAGCTTGTTCCTAGTTTTTATGTGGGGATATTTATTTTCAGCCATAGGCCTCAAAAAGTTCCTAAGTGTCACTTCACAGATTCTACAAAAACAGTGTTTCCTAGCTGCTGCATCAATATAAATGTTTAACTCTGTGACATGAATCAACACATTGCTAAGCAGTTTCAAAGACAGCTTTTTCCTAGTTTTTATCTGGGGATATTATCTTGTTCCATATAGGTCTCAATGGGCTCCAAAATGTCCCTTTACAGGTTCTACAAAATGAATGTTTCCAACGTGCTGAATGAAAAGAAAGGTTTAACTCTGTGAGATGCATCCACACATCACTAAGCAGTTTCACAGATAGCGTCTTTCTAGTTTTTATCTGGAGACATTCTGTTTTTCCCCTTAGGTATCATGGGGTCTGAAATGTCCTTTCGCAGATTCTACCAAAAGAGTTTTTCTAACCTGCTGAATCAAAAGAAAGGTTTAACTCTGTGCAATGCATCCAAACATCACCAAGTAGTTTCACAGATAGCTTCTTACTAGTTTTCATCTGGGGATGTTCCATTTTTCCAAAGTCTTCAATGGGCCTCTAAATGCATCTTCACATATTATACAAAAAGAGTGTTTCAAGACTGCTGAATCAAAAGAAAATGTTAACTCTGTGAGATGACTCCACACATCACTAAGCACTTCCACAGATAGCTTCTTTCTAGTAGTTATTTGAAGATGTTTGCTTTTTTTCATAGGCCTCAATGGGCTCCCAAATATTTCTTAGTAGATTCTACAAAAAGACTGTTTCCAGCCTGCTGATTCAAAAGATAAGTTTAACTCTGTAGGATGAATCCACACATGTCCAAGTATTTTCACAGATAGCTTCTTTCTACTTATTATCAGAGGATATTTGATTTTCCCCATAGGTCTCTATGGGTTCTCAAATGTCCCTTCTCAGATGCTACAAAAAGAGTGTTTCCAACCTATTGAAACAAAAGAAAGCTTTACCTCTGTCAGATGATTCCACACAACACAAAGCAATTTCACAGATAGATTCTTTCTAGTTTTTATTTGGAAATATTCAGTTTTTCCCCTAGGCCTTAATGAACTCCCAAATGTTTGCTCGAAGATTCTACAAAAGGAGTGTTTCCAACCTGCCGAATTAAAGGAAAGGTTCAACTCTGTGAGATGAATCCACACATCACAAAGCAATTTCAGTTAGTTTCTTTCTAGTTTTTCTCTGAGGATATTCATTATTCCCCATATGCTTCAATGGGATCCAAAAAGTCCTTTCTCGGGTTCTACAAAGAGTGTTTTTACCCTGTTGAATCAAAAGAAAGGATTAGCTCTGTGAGATGTATCCACACATCACCAAGCAGTTTCACAGACAGTTTCTTTCTAGTTTTTATCTGGGGATATTCAGTTTTTCCCTGTAGGCCTCAATAAGCACCCAAATGTCTATTCAAAAGTTCTACCAAAAAGTGTTTCCAACCTGCTGAATTGAAAGAAAAATTTAACCCTGGGAGATGAATCTACACATCACCAAGCAGTTTCACAGAAAGCTTCTTTCTACTTTTTATCTGGGGATATTCAGTTTTTCCTCATAGGCCTCAATGGGCTCTCAAATATATTCTCTCAGATTTTACAAAAAGAGTTTTTCCTAACAGTTGAATCATAAGAAAGTTTTACCTCTGTGAGATTAATCCACACATCAACAAGCAGTTTCACAGATAGCTTCATTCTAGTTTTTATCTGGGGATTTTAGGTTTTTCCTCCTAGGCCTCAATGAGCTCTGAAATGTCCCATTGCAGATTCTAGAAAAATAGTGTCACTAACCTGTTGAATCAAAAGAAACGTTGAGCTATTTGAGATCAACGAGCACATCACAAAGCAGTTTCATATATAGCTTCTTTCTAGCTTTTATCTAGAAACATTCAGCTTTTCCCCATAGGCCTCAAGGGACTCCAAAATGTCCCTTCTCAGATTTTATAAAAACAGTGTTTCCAAACTGCTCCATTAGAAGAAAGGTTTGACTCCATGAGATGAATCAACTCATCAAAAAGCAGTTTCACAGATAGCTTCTTTCTAGTTTTTATCTTGAGATATTCAGTTTTTCTCCGTAGTCCTCAATAGATTCCAAAATGTCCCTTTGTAGATTCTACAAAAAGAGTATTTCCAACCTGTTGAATGGAAAGAAAGGATTAATTATTTGAGATGAATTCAGACATCATCAAGCAGTTTCACAGAGAGCATCTTTCTAGTTTTTATCTGGGGATTTTCCATTTCTCCCACTAGGCCTCAATGGAATCCCAAATGTCTCTTCACAGATTCTACAAAAACATTCTTTCCAAACTGCTGAATCAAAAGAAAGGTTTAACTCTTTGAGATGAATCCACACATCACAAAGGAGTTTCACAGATTGCTTCTTTCTAGCTTTTTTCCTCTGAATGTTCAGTTTTATCCCATAGGCATCAATGGGCTTTGAAATGTCCTTTTGCAGATTATTTAAAAAGAGTGCTTCCAAACTGCTGAATAAAAAGAAAGGTGTAACTTTCTGGGATGAATCCATACATCACCAAGAAGTTTCACAGATAGCTTCCTTGTAGCTTTTTTCTGGGGTTATTTGGTTTTCCCCATAGGCCTCAATGGGTTCTGAAATGTCCTTTTGCAGATTCTCCAAAAGGAGTGTTCCAACCTGCTGAATCAACGATCGTTTTAACTCTGTGAGATGAATCCACACAAGACCATGCCATTTCACAGATCGCTTCTTCCTATTTTTATCTGAGGATATTCCGTTTTCCTATAGGCCTCAATGAGTTCTCAAATATTTCTTAGCAGATTCTACAAAAAGAGTGTTTCCAACCTGCTGAAACAAAAGAAAAGTTTGTCTCTGTGACATGAATCCAAATCTCACCAAGTAGTTTCACAGACAGCTTCTTTCTAGTTTTTAACTGGGAATATTTTATTTTTCCTTATAGGCCTCAATAAGCTCTGAAATGTCTTTTCACAGATTCTACAAAAAGAGTGTTTCCAACTGGTTGAATCAAAGGAAAGATTTATCTCTGTAAGATGAATCCAAACAGTACACAGCACTTCAACAAATAGCTTCTTTCTGCTTTGTATCTGAGGATATTCACTTTTTCCCCATGGACCTCAACGTGCTTTGAAATGTCCCTTCTCAGTTCCTTTCCAAATATTGTTTCCAGTCTGCTGAATCCAAAGAAAGTTTTACCTCTGTGAGATGAATCCACAAGTCACAAAACTGTTTCACTGATAACTTCTGTTTATGTTTTATCTGGGGATATTCTGATTTTTTCATTAGGCATGAAAGGGTTCCCAAATATCCATTTGAAGAGTATACAAATAGAATGTTTCCAACTTGCTGAATCAAAAGAAAGGTTCAAATCTGTGAGATGAATCAACACATCACCAAGTAATTTCAAAGATATCTTCTTCCTTGTTTTTATCTGGGAATATTCGCTTCTTCTGCATCAGACAGTGTGATCCAAATTGTCCCATCGCAGATTTTACAAAACTGAGTGTTTCCAAACGGTTTTGTTTTTTATCTGGAGATACTGGTTTTTCCCCTTAGACATCAATGAGATCCCAAATGTCCATCCACAGATTCTATGAAAAGAGTGTTTCCAACCTGCTGAATCAAAAGAAAAGTTGAACTTTGTGAAATGCGTCCACACCTCACTAAGCAGTTTCAAGTTTTTATCTGGAGATATTTGTTTTTTCCATTTACACATCCATGGGGTCCCAAATGTTCCTTCACAGATTACACAAAAAGAGTGTATTTAACCAGCTGAATCAAATGAAAGTTTTAACCTTATTAGATGAATTCACACAACACCAAGTAGTTTCACAGATAGCTTATTTCTAGTTTTTAACTGGGGATATTCGGTTTTTCCACAAAGGCATAAATGGGCTCCCAAATGTTCCTTCGCAGATTCTACAAAAATAGAGTTTCCAACCTGCTGAAACAGAAGAAAAGTTTAACTCTGTCTGATGAATTCACACATCATCAAGCAGTTTCACAGATAGCTTCCTTATTGTTTCATCTGGGGATATTCCATTTTTCCTCACAGTCATCAATGGGCTCCTAAATATTCCTTTGTAGATTCTACAAAAACAGTGTTTCCAACCTGATGACTCAACAGAAAGGTTCAACTCTGTGAGATGAATCAACACATCACTAAGCAGTTTGAAAGATAGCTTCTTCCCAGTTTTTACCCGGGGCTATTCTCTTGTTCTGTATCTGCCTCAATGGGATCCAAAATGTCCCTTTGCAGATTCTACAAAATGAGTGCTTCCACCCTGTTGAATCAAAAGAAATGTTTAAGTCTGTGAGATTAATCAACACATCACTAAGCAGTTTAACAGACAGCTTTGTTCTAGTTTTTATCTGGAGATATTTGGTTTTTCCCCTTAGACATCAATGGGGTCCCAAATGTCCCTCTGCAGATTCTACAAAAGGAGTGTTTCCAACCTGCTGCATCAAAAAAAAGGGTTTAATTCTGTGATATGAATCCACACATTATCGAGGAGTTTCACAGACAGCTTCTTTCTACTTTTTATTTTGGGATATTCGGTTTTTCCCCATGGACCTCAATGGGCTTTGAAATGTCCCTTCACAGATTCTACAAAAAGAGTGTTTCCAAACTGCTGAATCAAAAGAAAGTTTTATCTCTGTGAGATGAAGCCACACATCACAAAACAGTTTCCCAGATAGCTTCTTTCTAGTTTTTTTTTTTTTTTTCCCCTGGGGACATATTGTTTCTCCCGCTAGCCCTCAATGGGCTCCCAAATGTCCCTTTGCAGATTATACAAAAAGAGTGTTTCCAACCTGTTGAAACAAAAAAAAGTTTTCACTTTGTGAGATGAATCTACACATCATCAAGCAGTTTCACAGATAGCTTCTTTCTAGTTTTCATTTGGGGACATTCAATTTTTCCCCATAGGACACAATTTGTTCCCAAATGTCCCTTTGCAGATTCTACAAAAAGAGTGTTTCCAACCTGCTGGATCAAATGAAAGGTTTAATTCTGTGATTTGAATCCACACACCACAAAGCAGTTTCGCAGATAGCTTCTTTCTAGTTTTTATTTGAGGATATTCAATTTTTCCCCATAGGCCTTATTGGACTCCCAAATGTTCCTTCACATATCCTACAAAAGTGTTTCCAACACGCTGAATCAAAAGGAAGGTTTAACTCAGTGAGATGATTCCAAACATAACCAATCACCTTCACAGATAGCTTCTTTCTAGCTTTTATCTTCTGATATTTGGTTTTTCCCCCATGGACTCTCAAATGTCCCTTTGCACATTTTACAAAAAGAGAGTTTCCAACCTCATAAATCAAAAGAAAATTTTACCTCTGTGAGATGAATCCATACATCACCAAGCAGTTTCACAGATAGCTTCTTTCTAGTTTTTATCTGGGGATATTCGGATTTTCCCCATAGGCCTCAATGGGCTCCCAAATGTCCCTTTGCAGATTCTGCAAAAAGAGTTTTTCCAACCTACTGAATCAAATGAAATTTTTAACTCTTTGACATGGATCCACACATCACAGAGCTGTTTCACAGACAATAGACATATATCTAGTTTTTATCTGGGTGTATTTTGTTTTTCCCATAGGCCTCAAAGAGCTTCCAATGGACCCTTGGCAGATTTTTCAGAAAAGGTGTCTTCAACGTACAAAATCAAAAGAAAATTTTAACATTGCAAGATAAATCCACACATCATCAATTTACATTGTAGGGACATGGATGAAGCTAGAAACCATCATTTGGAGTGAACTATCACAGGGCCAGAAAACCAAACACCACATGTTCTCACTCATAGCTGGGAACTGAACAATGAGAACACTTGGACACAGGGTAGAGAACATCACACACTGGGGCCTGTCGTGGGGTGGGGGGAGGGGGGAGGGATAGCATTAGGAGATATACCTAATGTAAATGATGAGTTAACGTGTGCAGCACACCAACATGCCACATGTATACATATGTAACAAACCTGCACATTGTGCACATGTGCCCTGGAACTTAAAGTATAATAATAAATAGAAAAAAGAAAAGTCCACTCTCAGATTCTTCAAAAAAGAGTGTTTCCAACCTGCTGAATCAAAACAAAGGTGTTACTCTTTGACATGAATCCACATATCATAAAGCAGTTTCACAGATAACTTATTTCTAGTTTTTATCTGGGGATATTTGGTTTTTCCTCTTAGGCCTCACTGGTCTCCCTAATGTCTTTTTGCAGATTATACAAAAAGGGTCTTTCCAATTTGCTGAATAAGAAAACAGGTTTACTTCTGTTAGATAAATCCACATATCACCAAGCAGTTTTACAGATTGCTTCTATTTAGATTTTATATTTGGTTTTACCCCATAGACCTCAATGGTCTCCCTAATGTCCCTTCACAGATTCTACAAAAAGAGTGTTTTCAACCAGCTGAATCAAAAGAAAGGTTTAACTCTGTGAGATGAATTCACAGAACACAAAGCAGTTTCACACAGCTTCTGTCTAGTTTTTTCTGGGGATATTCCATTTTTCTTCCCCATAGCCCTCAATGGGCTCCCAAGTGTCCCTTCACAGATTCTACAAAAAGAGTTTTTCCAAACCTGCTGAATCAAATGAAATGTTAACTTTGTGAGATGAATCCAAACATCAAAAAGTAGTTTCACAGATAGCTTCTTTCTAGTCTTTATCTGGATATATATATTTTTTTCCAAAGGCCCCAATGGGCTCCCAATTGTTCCTTCACAGATTCTGCAAAAAAAGTGTTTCCAACCTGCTGAATCAAAAGAAAGTTGTAACCCTGTGAAATGAATCGACACATCACAAAGTAGTTTCACAGATAGCTTATTTCCAGTTTTTGTTGGGGAATATTTGGTCTGTCCCCATAGGCTCCAATGGGCTCCCAAATGTCTTTTCACAGATTCTACAAAAAAAGTGTTTCCAACCTGCTGAATCAAAAGAAAGGTTTAATTCTGTTAATAAATCCACACATCACCAAGCAGTTTCAAAGATACCTTTGTTCCTAGTTTTTATCTGGTGGGTATTCAGTTTTTCCTCAATGGTCTCCAAAATGTCCCTTGGCAGATTTCACAAAAAGAGTGTTTACAGCATTCTGAATCAAAAGAAAGTTATAAATCTGCGTGACGAATCCACATGTCACAAAACAGTTTCAGAGACCACATCTTTCTAGTTTTTATCTGGGGATATTCAGTTTTGCTCCATAGGCCTTCAGGGGCTCCCAAATGTCCCTTCACATATTCTAGAAAAAGACTGTTTCAAATCTGCTCAATCAAAAGAAAGGTTTACCTCTGGGAAATGAATCCACACAACACGAAGCAGTTTCACAGATAGCTTTTTTCTAGTTTTTATCTCGGGATATTCATTTTTCCCCCATAGACATCAATGGGCTCCCAAATATCCCTGGGCAGAATTTACAAAAGGTATTTCCACCCTGCTGAATTAAAGGAAAGGTTTAACTCTGTGAGTTGAATCCACATATCACCAAGCAGTTTCACAAAGAGCTTCTTTCTAGTTTTTATCTGTGGATTTTCTATTTTTTCCAATAGGCCCCAATGATCTCTCAAATGTCCCTCCACAGATTCTACAAAAAGAGTGTTTCCAACCATCTGAATCAAAAGAATTGTTTAACTCTGAAAGATGAATTCACATATCATGAAACAGTTTCACAAATGGATTCTGTCTAGTTTTTAATCTGGGGATTTTCTTTTTTTCTCCCATAGGCCTCAATTGTGTCCCAAATGTCCCTTTGCAGATTCTACAAAAAGAGAGTATCCATACTGCTGAATCAAAGAAAAGTTTTACTTTGTGAGATGAATCCACACATCACAAAGCAGTTTTACAGATAATTTCTGTCTAGTTTTATCCAAGGGTATTCTCTTTTTTCTCATAGGCCTCAGTGGGCTACAAAATGTCTGTTTGCACATTCTACAAAAAGAGTCTTTCCAAACTGATGAATCAACAGATCAGTTTAACTCTGTGAGGTAAATCCACACATAGTAAAGCACTTTCCTAGATAGCTTCTTTCTAGTTTTTATCAGGGGATATTTGGATTTTCCTCATAAGCCTTAATGGACTTCCTAATGTCCCTTCACAGATTCTACCAAAACAGTGTTTCCAACCAGCTGAATCAAAAGAAAGATTTAACTCTGTGAGATGAATCCACACCTCACCAAGCAGTTTCACAAATAGCTTCTTTCTAGATTTTCTCTGAGTTTATTCCATTTTTTCCCCATAGGCTTCACTGGGCTCCCAAATGTCCCTTCACAGAATCTGTAAAATGAGTTTTTCAACCTGCTGATTCAAAAGAAAGCTTTAACTCTATGAGATGAATCCACTTATAACAAAGCAGTTTCACAGATAGGTTTTTTTTGTAGTTTTTTTCTGAGGATATTCTGTTTTTTCCCATAGGTTTGAAAGGGTTCCTAAATGTCCCTTCATAGATTCTGCAAAAAGAGTGCTTCCTAATGCTGAAACAAAGAAAGATTTAACTGTTTGAGATGAATCCAAACATTACAAAGCAGTTTCATAGATAGGTTCTTTCTAGTTTTTATCCAGGGATTATTTGATTTTTTTTCCAATAGACCACAATGGGCTCCCAAATTTCCCTTCACAGAATCTACAAAATAGTTTTTCTAACCTGCTGAATCAAAAGAAAGGTTTAAGGATTTGAGATGAATCCACACAACACAAAGCAGTTTCAAAGATAGCTGCTTTCTAGTTTTTAGGTAGGGATATTCAATTTTTCTCTATAGGCTTCAATGGGCACCCAAATGTCTCCTCACAGATTCTACAAAAAGAGCCTTTCCAACCTTCTGAGTCAAAGAGAAGTTTTAATTCAGTGAGCTGAATCCACACATCACAAAGTAGTTTTGCATATAGCTTCTTTCTAGTTTTTACTTGGAGATATTCTGTTTTCCCCCATAGGCCTCCATGGGTTCCCAAATGCCTCTTCATAGAGTGTAAAAAAGAGTGTTTCCAATGTGCTAAATGAAAAGAAAGGCTTAACTCTATAAGATGAATACACACCTCACAAAGCAGTTTCACAAATAGCTTCATTCTAGTTTTTATCTGGGGATATTGTTTTTCGCCATAGTCCTCAACGGGCTTTCAAAAGTCCCTTTGCAGATTGTACCAAAAGAGTATTTCCAACCTGTTGACTCAAAAGAAAAGTTTAACTCTGTGAGATGAATCCACATATCCCAAAGTAGTTTCAATGATAGCTTCTTTCTAGTTTTTATCTATGGCTATTTGTTTTTTTTTTTTTATAGGCCTCAATGGGCTCCCAAATGTTCCTTTGCATATCTACAAAAAGAGTGCTACCAACCTGATGATTCAAAAGAAAAGTTTAATTTGTAAGATGAACCCAAACATCACAAAGCAGTTTCACAGACAGTTTCTTTCTAGTTTTTATCTGGGGATATTCGAATTTATCCCATAGGCCTCAGTGGGCTCCAAAATGTCCCTTTGTAGTTCCTAGAAAAAGAGTGATTTCAATCTGTTTAATCTAAAGAAAGTTTTAACATGTGACATGAAATTACACATCACCAAACAGTTTCACATACAGCTTCTTTTTAGTATTTATCTCAGATATTTGGTTTTTCCTTATAAGCCTCAATGTAATTCCAAATATCCCATCGCAAATTTTACAAAAAGAGTATTTCAAACCTGCTGAATCAAAAGAAAGTTTCAACTCTGTGAGATGAATCCACTCAGCACAAAGCACTTTCATAGATCACTTCTTTCAGGTTTTTATCTGGGGATAATCAGTTTTTCTCCATAGGTCTTAATGGGCTCCCAAATATTCCTTTGTAGATGATACAAAAAGAATGTTCCCAAAGAACTGAATCAAAAGAAAATTTTAAAACTGTGAGATGAACCCACACATCACAAAGCAGTTTCACAGATAGCTTCTTTCTGGTTTTTATCTGGAGATGTTCGATTTTTCCGAATAGGCCTCAATGGGCTGCAAACTGTTTCTTCTTCACAGATTCTACAAAAGCAGTTTCCACCTGCTGAATCAAAAGTCAGGTTTAACTGTGAGATGAATCCACACATCAGAAAGCATTTTCACCCATAGCTAATTTGTGGTTTTTATCTGGGGATATTCGGTTTTTCCCCTTAGGTGTCAATGGGCTTTTAAATTTCCTTTCACAGGTTTTACAAAAAGAGTGTTTCCAACCTACCCAATCAAAAGAAAGTTTTAACTTTGGGAGACAAATCCACACATCACCAAACAGCTTCACAGATAGCTTTTATCTAGTTTTTATCTGCGGTTATTCAACTTCCACCTTAAGCTTCAATGGCCTCCCAAATATCCCTTCACAGTTTCTACAGAAATTGTGTTTCCAACCTCCTGAATCAAAAGAATGGTTTAACTCTCTTAGATAAATCCATACATCCCCAAGCAGTTTCACAGATAGCTTCTTTCTAGTTTCTATCCAGGGATGTTCAATTTTTCCACATAGGCACAATGGGCTCTGAAAAGTTTCTTCGCAGATTCTACAAAAGTAGTATTTTCTAACTGCTTAATCAGCATACAGGTTTAAATCTGTGAGATGAATCCACACTTCAAAAAACACTTTCACAGATATCTTCTTTCTAGTTTTTATCTGGAGATATTCAATTTTTCCCCATAGACCACAATAGGGGCCAAAATGTCCCTTCACAGATTCTACAAAAACAGTGCTTCCACCTGCTGTATCAAAAGAAAGATTTAACTGTGTGAAATGAATCTACACATCTCAAAGCAGTTTCACAGATAGCTTCGTTTAGTTTTTATCTGAAGATATATGGTTTTTCCCCATTGGCCACAATGGGCTCATAATTGTCCCTTCACAGATGATACAAAACGTGTGTTTCAAACTTGCCCAATTAAAAGACAGGTTTAACTCTGTGAGATGAATCCACACATCTTAAAGAAGTTTTGCAGAGAGTTTCTTACTAGTTTTTATCTGGGGATATTCGATTTTTTCCCACAGTCCTCAACGGGCTCCAAAATGTTTTTTTGCAGATTCTACACCAAGTGTGTTTCCAACCTGCTGAATCACAAGCAAGATTTAAGACTTTCAGATTAATCCACACATCACCAAGTTGTTTTACAGATAGTTTTTTTATTTTAGTTTTTATCTGGGGATATTCAATTTTTTTACATAGGCCTCAACGGGCTGCCAACTGTCCCTTCACAGATTCTACAAAAATAATGTTTCCAACCAGCTGAATCAAAAGAAAGCTTTAACTCTGTGAAGTGAATCCACATATCACCAAGTGGTTTCACAGATAGCTTCTTTCTAGTTTTTATCTTGGGATATTTGGTTTTTCCCCAAGGCCTCATTGTGCTACTAAATGAATTTTTGCAGATTCTATAAAAAGAGTGTTTCCAACCTGCTGTATCTATAGAAATGTTTAACACTATTACATGAATCCAAACATTACCAAGCAGTTTCACACATAGTTTCTTTCTATTTTTTGTCTGGGGATATTCAGTTTTTTCCCGTAGGCCTCAATGGGCTCCTGAATGTCCTGTCACAGATTCTACATCAAGAGTGTTTCCATTCTACTGATTCTAAAGCTTTAACTCTGTAAAGTGAATTCACACATCCTCAAGCAGTTTCACAGATAGCTTCTTTCTAGTTTATATCTGGGGATTTTCAATTTTCCCTTGAGGCCTCAATGGGCTACACAATGTCTCTTCACACTTTCTACACAAAGAGAGTTTCCAAGCTGCTGAATCAAAAGATAGGTTTAGCTCTGTGAGATGATTCCACATGTTAAAAGCAATTTCACAGATAGCTTCTTTCTGTTTTTTAACTGGGAATATTCAGCTTTTCCCTTAGGCCTCAATTGGATATGAAAGAATTTTTTGCAGATAATTCAAAAAGAGTGCTTCCAACCTGTAGAATCAAAAGAAAGGTTTAACTCTGTGAGGTGAATCTATGCATCACCAAGCAGTTTCAATTTTCTAGTTTTTATCTGGAGGTATTCGGTTTTTCCCCATAGGTATCAATAAACTTTGAAAAGTCCTTTTACAGATTCTACAAAAAGAGTGTTTCCAACCTGATGAATCAAAAGAAAGGTTTAAATTTGTGATATAAATACAAACATCACCAACCTGTTTCACAGATAGCTTCTTTTTAGTTTTTATCTGGGTATTTTTAGTTGTTTGCATTAGGCCTCAAGGGACCCTTAAATGTTCCTTCACAGCTTCTACAAAAAGAGTATTTTCTACCTGCTAATTCGCAAGAAAGGTTCATCTCTGTGAGATGAATCAACACACCTAGAAGCAGTTTCACAGAAAGCATCTTTCTTGTTTTTATAGTGGCATATTCATTTTTTTTTCCCCATAGGCCTCAATGGGCTCTGAAATGTCTCTTAGCAGATTCTGTAAGAAGAGTGTTTCCATCCTGCTTAGTCAAAAGAATCATTTAACTCTATAATATGAATCCGGACATCACCAAGCAGTTTCACAGATAGCTTCTTTCTAGTTTTTATCGGGAGATATTCAGTTTTTTTTCCATAGACATCAATGGGCTCAAAAATGTCTCTTCGCAGATACTACAAAAAGAGTGTTTCAAACGTGCTGAATCAAAAGAAAAGTTTAACACTTTGAGATGAATCCACACATCACCAAGCAGTTTAGCTGATAGTTTTCTTCTAGTATTTATCTGTGTACATTCCGTTTCTCCCCACAAGCCTCAAAGGGCTGCGAAATACCCTTTCTAAGATTCTACAAAGAAAGTGTTTCCCACCTGCTGAATCAAAAGAAAAGTTTAACTCTGGGAGATAAATTCACACATCACCAAGCAATTTCACAGATACCTGCCTTGTAGTTTTTATTGGGGAATATTTGGTTTTTCTCCTTAGGCCTCCATGGGCTATGTAAAGTCCCTTCACAGACGTTACAAAAAGAGTGTCTCCAACCTGCTGAATCAAAAGAAAGGCTTTTCTCTATGAGATGAATCCACACATCACTGCCAGTTTCACAGATAGCATCTTTCAATTTTTTATCTGGTCATATTCAGTTTTGCCAAATAGACTTAAATGGGCTCCCAAATGTCCCCATGCAGATTCTACAAAAATAGTATTTCCAACCCTCTAAACCAAAAAGGTTTTGAATTTGTAAGATAAATCCACACACCACCAAACAGTTTCACAGATAACTTCTTTCTAGCTTTTATCTGTGGATATTCAGTTTTTTCTCATAAGTCTCAATGGGCTTTCAAATGTCCTTTTGCTGATTCTTTAAAAGGAGTGTTTCTGGGACTCCCAAGATGGCCAAATAAGAATAGCTCCAGCCTCCAGCTTCCAGGGTGAGTGACACAGAAGAAGGGTGATTTCTGCATTTTCAACTGAGGTACTGGGTTCATCTCACTGGGGCATATTGGACACTTGGTGCTGGTCAGTAGGTGCAGCCCAACCAGCAAGAGCTGAAACAGGGCAAGGCATCATCTCACCTGGGAAGTGCAAGGCGGAAGGGAATTCCTTTTCCTAGCCAAGGGAAATTGAGACACACAACACCTGGAAAATTGGGAAACTCCCACCCTAATACTGTGCTTTACCAAAGGTCTTAGCAAACAGCACACCAGGATATTATATACCACGCCTGGCCCAGAGGGTCCCATGCCCATGGAGCCTCCCTCATTGCTAGCACAACAGTCTGAGCTCTAACTGCAAGGCAGAAGCGAGGCTGGGGAGAGGCGCCTGCCATTGCTGAGACTTAAGTAGGTAAACAAAGCTGCTGGGAAGCTTGAACAGGGTGGAGCCCACCACAGCTCAAGGAGGCCTGCCTGCCTGCCTCTGTAGACTCCACCTCTGGGGACAGGGCATAACTAAACAAAAAGCAGCAGAAACCTCTGAAGATGTAAATGTCCCTGTCTGCTAGCTTTGAAGAGAGCAGTGGTTCTCCCAGCACGAAGGTTGAGATCTGAGAATGGACAGACTGCCTGCTCAAGTGGGCCCTTGACCCCTGAGTAGCCTAAGTGGCAGACATCCCCCACTAGGTTCAGACTGATACCTCACACCTCACACAGCTGGGTACACCTCTGAGGCTAAGCTTCCAGATCCAGAATCAGACAGCAACACTCGCTGTTCAGTAATATTCTGTCTTCTGCAGCTTCCGCTGCTGATACCCAGGCAAACAGGGTCTGGAGTGGACCTCAAGCAAACTCCAACAGACCTGCAGTTGAGGGTCCTGACTCTTAGAAGGAAAACTAACAAACAGAAAGGACACCCACACCAAAACCTCATCAGTACATTACCATCATCAAAGACCAAAGGCAGATAAAACCAAAAAGATGGGGAAAAAGCAGAGCAGAAAAGTTGGAAATTCAAAAAGTCTGAGCACACCTCCCCCTCCAAAGGAATGCAGCTCATTGGCAGCAATGGAACACAGCTGGACAGAGAATGACTTTGATGAGCTGAGATAAGAAGGCTTCAGTTGACCAAACTTCTCAGAGCTAAAGGAGGAACTATGAACCCAGCAGAAAGAAACTAAAAACGTTGAAAACAGAATGGAAGAATGGATAACTAGAATAAGCAATGCAGAGAAGTCCAGAAACGAACTGATAGAGATGAAAACCATGACATGAGAACTATGTGACAAATGCACAAGTTCAGTAACCAACTCGATCAACTGGAAGAAAGAGTATCAGTTATTGAAGATCAAATGAATGAAATGAAGTGAGAAGAGAAGTTAAGAGAAAAAAAGAGTAAAAGGGAATGAACAAAGCCTCCAAGAAATATGGGATTATGTGAAAATACCAAATCTACGTCTGATTGGGGTGCCTGAAAGTGACGGGGAGAATGGAACCAGGTTGGAAAATACTCTGCAGGATATTATCCAGGAGAACTTCCCCAACCTAGCAAAGCAGGCCAACATCCAAATTCAGGAAATACAGAGAATGCCACAAAGATACTCCTCGGGAAGAGCAACCAAAAGACACATAATTGTCAGATTCACCAAAGTTGAAATGACGGAAAAAATGTTAAGGGCAGCCAGAGAGAAATTTCTGGTTACCCACAAAGGGAAGCCCATAAGACTAACAGCAGATCTCTCAGCAGAAACTCTACAAGCCAGAAGAGAGTGGGGGCCAATATTCAACATTCTTAAAGAAAATAATTTTAAACCCAGAATTTCATATCCAGCCAAACTAAGCTTCATAAGTGAAGGAGAAATAAAATCTTTACAAACAAGCAAATGCTTAGAGATTTTGTCTCCACCATGCCTTCCCTACAAGAGCTCCTGAAGGAAGCTCTAAACTAAACATGGAAAGGAAGAACAGGTACCAGCCATTGCAAAAATATGCCAAAATATAAAGTCCATCGATGCTAGGAAGAAACTGTATCAACTAACGAGCAAAATAACCAGCTAATATCATAATGACAGGATCAAGTTCACACATAACAATACATACCTTAAATGTAAATGGACTAAATGCTCCAATTAAAAGACACAGACTGGCAAATTGCATAAAGAGTCAAGACCCATCAGTTTGCTGTATTCAGGAGACCCATCTCACACGCAGAGACACACATAGGCTCAAAATAAAGGGATGGAGGAAGATCTACCAAGCAAACGGAAAATCAAAAAAGGCAGGGGTTGCAATCCTAGTCTCTGATAAAACAGACTTTAAACCATCAAAGATCAAAAGAGACAAAGAAGGCCATTACATAATGGTAAAGGGATCAATTCATCAGGAAGAGCTAACTATCCTAAATATATATACACCCAATACAGGAGCACCCAGATTCATAAAGCAAGTCCTTGGAGACTTACAAAGAGACTTAGACTCCCATACAATAATAATGGGAGACTTTAACACCTCACTGTCAACATTAGACAGATCAATGAGACAGAAAGTTAACAAGGATATCCAGGAATTGAACTCAACTCTACACTAAGCGGAACTAATAGACATCTACAGAACTCTCCACCCCAAATCAACAGAATATACATTCTTCTCAGCACCACATTGCACTTATTCTAAAATTGACCACATAGTTGGAAGTAAAGCACTCCTCAACAAATGTAAAAGAACAGAAATTATAACAAACTCTCTCTCAGACCACAGTGCAGTCAAACTGGAACTCAGGACTAAGAAATTCAATCAAAACTGCTCAACTACATGGAAACTGAACAACTTGCTCCTGAATGACCACTGAGTACATAACGATATGTAGGCAGAAGATGTTCTTTGAAACCAATGAGAACAAAGATACAACACACTAGAATCTCTGGGATACATTTAAAGCAGTGTGTAGAGGGAAGTTTATAGCATTAAATGCTCACAAGAGAAAGCAGGAAATATCTAAAACTGACACCCTGAATGGACAAAAACTGGAAGCATTCCCTTTGAAAACTGGCACAAGACAGGGATGCCTCACTCACCACTCCTATTCAAAATCGTGTTGGAAGTTCTGGCTAACGCAATCAGGCAAGAGAAAGAAATAAAGGGTATTCAGTTAGGAAAAGAAGAAGTCACATTGTCCCTTTTTGCAGATGACATGGTTGTGTATTTAGAAAACCCCAACATCTCAGCCCAAAATCTCCTTAAGCTGAAAAGCAACTTCAGCAAAGTCTCAGGATACAAAATCAATGTTCAAAATCCAAGCATTCTTATTCACCAATAACAGATAAACAGAGAGCCAAATCATGGGTGAACTCCCATTCACAATTGCTTCAAAGAGAATAAAATACCTAAAAATTGAACTTACAAGGGATGTGAAGGACCTCTTCAAGGAGAACTACAAACCACTGCTCAGTGAAATAAAAGAGGACACAAACAAATGGAAGAACATACCATGCTCATGGATAGGAAGAATCAATATCATGGAAATGGCCATACTGCACAAGGTAATTTATAGATTCAATGTCATCCCCATTAAGTTACCAATGACTTTCTTCACAGAATTGGAAAAAACTACTTTAAAGTTCATATGGAACCAAAAATGACTCCACATTGCCAAGACAATCCTAGGCCAAAAGAACAAAGCTGGAGGCATCATGCTACCTGACTTCAAACTATACTATAATACCACACATCTACAGCCATCTGATCTTTGACAAACCTGACAAAAACTAGAAATGGAGAAAGGATTCCCTATTTAATAAATGGTGCTGGGAAAAAATGGCTAGTCCTAAGTAGAAAGCTGAATCTGGATCCTTTCCTTCCTCCTTATACGAAAATTAATTCAAGATAGATTAGAAACATAAATGTTAGACCTAAAACCATAAAAACCCTAGAAGAAAACCTAGGTAATACCATTCAGGACATAGGCATGGGCAATGATTTCATGTCTAAAACACCAAAAACAATGCCAACAAAAGCCAAAATTGACAAATGGGATCTAATTAAACTAAAGAGCTTCTGCACAGCAAAAGAAACTACCATCAGAGTGAACAGGCAACCTACAGAATGGGAGACAATTTTTGCAATCTACTCATCTGACAAAAGGCTAATATCCAGAACCTACAAAGAACTCAACAAATGTACAAGAAAAAAACAAACAACCCCTTCAAAAAGTGGGCAAAGGATATGAACAGACACTTCTCAAAAGAAGACATTTTTACAGCCAACAGACACATGAAAAAAAAATGCTCATCATCACTGGCTGTCAGAGAAATGCAAATCAAAACCACAATGAGACACCATTTCACACCAGTTAGAATGGCAATCATTGAAAAGTCAGGAAACAACAGGTGCTGGAGAGGATGTGGAGAAATAGGAACACTTTTACACTGTTGGTGGGACTGTAAACTAGTTCAACCATTGTGGAAAACAGTGTGGTGATTCCTCGTGGATCTAGAACTAGAAATAACATTTGATCCAGCCATCCCATTACTGGGGATATACACAAAGGCTTATAAATCATGCTGCTATAAAGCACATGCACATGTATGTTTATTGTGGCACTATTCACAATAGCAAGACTTGGAATCAACCCAAATGTCCATCAGTGACACACTGGATTAAGAAAATGTGGCACATATACACCATGGAATACTATGCAGCCATAAAAAAGGATGAGTTTGTGTCCTTTGTAGGGACATGGATGCAGCTGGAAACCATCATTCTCAGCAAGCTACTGCAAGAACAGAAAACCAAACACTGTATGTTCTCACTCATACGTGGGAATTGAACAATGAGATCACTCGGACACAGGAAGGGGAAAGTCACACATCGGGACCTATTGTGGGGAGGGTAAAAGGGGAGGGACAACATTAGGAGATATACCTAATGTTTATGAAGAGTTAATGGGTGCAGCACACCGACATGGCACACGTATACATATGTAACAAACCTGCACATTGTGCACATGTACCCTAGAACTTAAAGTATAATAATAAAAAAAGAAATAAAAGAAAGACACTTTTAAAAATAAAAATAAAAAAAGGAGTGTTTCCAATCTGCTGAATCAAAAGGATAGTTTACCTCTTTTCGATGAATCCACATAAAATCAAGCAGTTTTACAGATAAGGTTTTTCTAGTTTTTATCTGGGGATATTCAGGTTTTCACAATATGCCTCTAGGGGCTCCCAAATGTCCCTTCTCTGAGATTATAAAAAGAGTGTTTCCAACCTGCTCAGTCAAAAAAAAAAAAAAAAAAAAAAAAAAAAAAAAAAAAAGGTTTAACTCTGTTAGATGAATCCATTCATCAAAAAGCAGTTTCACAAATAGGTTGTTTATAGTTCCCCATAGACTTCAATGGACTCCCAAATATCCCATTGCAGATTCTGCAAAAAGAGTGTTTCCAACCTGCTGAATCAAAAGAAACTTTAAAATCTTTCATATGAATCCATGAATAACCAAGTAGTTTCATAGATAGCTTCTTTCCAGTTATTATCTGGGGGTATTTGGTTTTTCCCATAGGCCTCAATGGGCTCCCAATTGTCCCTTTGTAGATATTTCAAAAAAGTGTCTATAAACTACTAAATCAGAAGAAAGATTTAACTCTGTGAGATGAATCCACATATCCCCAAACAATTTCCCACATAGCTTTTTTCTAGTTTTGATCTGGAGATACTCATTTTTTTTTCTATTGGCCTCAAAGGGCTCCCAAATATCCATTCGCAGGTTCTACAAAGAGTGTTTCCAATGTGCTGAATGAAAAGAAAGGTTTACGTATGTGAGATGAATTGACACATCACCATGCAGTTTCACAGATAGTTACTTTGTAGTTTTTATCTGCAGTTATTCGTTTTTTTGTCCATAAGCCTCATTGCCCCCTAAATATCCTTTCACAGATTCCACAAAAAGAGTGTCTCTTACATGCTGAATCAAAATAAAGGTTTAATTCTGTACAATGAATCCACACATTACCAGGCAGTTTCACAGATAGCTTCCTTCTAGTTTTTATCCTTGGATTTTTACTTTGTTTTCCTTAGGCCTGAATGAACTCTTAAATGCCCCTTCACAGATTCTACAAAAAGAGTGTTTCCAACCTGCTATTTCAAAAGAAAGGTTTAACTTTCTGAGATAAATCCACACTTCACAAAGCAGTTTCACAGACAATTTGTTTCTAGTTTCCTTTCGGTATTTCCCCATAGGCCTTCCTGGGATCTGAGAAGTCCCTGCATAGATTGTACAAAAAGAGTATTTCCAACCTCTTGAATCAAAATTAAGTTTTAAGTCTTTGAGATGAATCCAAATATCACAGCAGTTTCACAGATAGCTTCTTCGTAGCTGTCTGTGGATAGCTGTGGATATATTTGGTTGTTCTTTATGGCCTCAATGGACTAACAAATGTCCCTTTGCAGATTTTACAAAAACAGTTTCCAACCTGATGAAATAAAATAAAGGTTTAACTCTGTGAGATGAATCCACACATTACAAATCAGTTACACAGAGAGCTTTTTACTATTTTTTATCTGGCGATATTCAGTTTTTCCCCATAGGCCTCAATGGGCTCTGAAATGCCCCTTCGCAGAATCTACAAAAAGAGTGTTTCCAACCTGCTCAATCAAAAACAGTTTTAACTCTGTAAGAGAAATCCGCACATCACCAAACAGTTTCACAGATAGCTTCTTTCTAGTTTTTATCTGTGGATATTCTTTTTTTTTTTTTTTTTTTTCTCACAGACCTCAATGGGCTTTCAAATGTCTCTTCACAGATTTTTCAAAATGAATGTCTGAAAACTACTAAATCAAAGGAAGGTTTTAACTTTGTGAGATGAATCCACACATCACCAAGCAGTTTCACAGATAGCTTCTTACTAGATTTTAATCTGGGGATATTCATTTTTTTTCTTATAGGCCCCAATGGGTTCCCAAATGTCTCTTCATAGATTATACAAAAAGAGTGTTTCCAACCTGCAGAATCAAAAGAAAGGTTTAACTCTGTGACATGAATCCAAAAATCAACAAGTAGTTTCACATATAGCTTCCTTATAGTTTTTATTTGGGAATATTCGGTTTTTCTCCATAGGCCTCAGTGGGCTCCCTGATGTCCCTATGCAGATTCTACAAAAAGAGTGTCTCCAACTTGCTAAGCCAGAAAAAATTTTAACGTTGTAAGATAAATACACACATCACCAAGCACTTTCACAGATAGCTCCTTTCTAGTTTTCATCTCTGGATGTTCATTTTTTTCCACATAGATAAATGGACTCCCAAATGTCCCTATGCAGATACTATAGAAACAGTATTTCCAATCTGCTGAATCAAAAGAAAGGTTTAGCTATGTGAGAAGAATCCACACATCACCAAGTAGTTTCATCGATAACTTCTTTGTAGTACTTATCTGTGGATATCCTCTTTTAACTGTAGGCCTCAATGGTGTCCCAAATGTACCTTTCCAGATTCTACAACAAGAGTGCTTCCAACGTGCTGGATCAAAATAAAAATTTAACTCTGTGAGATGAATCCACACACCACTAACCTCTTCCACAGATAGTTTCTTTCAAGTTTTTATCTGGGAGCATTCAGTTTTTCCCCATAGGCCTCAATGGGCTCCAAAGGTCTCTTCACAGTTTCCACAAAAAGAGTGTTTCCAACCTCCTGAAACAAAAGAAAAGTTTAGCTCTGTGAGATGAGTCCATACATCCCCAAGTAGTTTCACAGATAGCTTCTTTCTAGTTTTTATCTGGTGATATTGGCTTTTTCCTTAGAGACCTCAATAAACTCCCAAATGTCTTTTTGTAGATTCTAAAAAAGAGTGTTTTCAAACAGCTGAATCAAAAGAAAGGTTTATCTCTCTGATATGAATCCACACATCACAATTTCTCAGATAGCTTGTTTCCACTGGGGATTTTTGGTTTTACCCATAGGCTTCAATGGGCTTTGAAATTTCTCTTTGCGATTCTTTGCAAAAATGTTTTCCAACCCACTGTATCAAAAGAAAGTTTTAACTCTGTGAGATGAATCCACTAGTCACAAAGCAGTTTCAGAGATAACTTCTTCCTAGTTGTTATCTGGGGATATTCTGTTTTTCCCATTAGGTGTCAATTGGCTCCCAAATGTCCCTTTGAAGAGTCTACAAATAGTGTTTCCAAACTGCTGAAACTAAAGAATGGTTTAACTCTGTGAGATGAGTCCACACATCACAAAGCAGTTTCAGAGATAGCTTCTTCCCAGTTTTTATCTGAAGATATTCAGTTTTTCCTCATAGGCCTCAATGGGCCCCTAAATATCCCTTTGCAGATTCTACAAAAAGAGTGTTTCCAATCTGTTGAATAAAAAGAAAGCTTTGACTCTGTGAGATGAAGTCACACATCACTAATCAGTTTCACAGGCAGATTCTTTCTAGTTTTAATCTGGGGATATTAGTTTTTTTTCTTATAGGGGTCAAAGGGCTTCCAAATATCTCCTTGCAGATTTTACAAAAAGAGTATTCCAAACTACAGAATCAAAATAAAGGTTTAACTTGTGAAAAGAATCCACACATCATCAAGCAGTTTCACAGACAGCTTGTTCCTAATTTTCATGTGAGGATATTTATTTTCAGTCATAGGCCTCAAAAAGTCCCCAAGTGTACTTTCACAGATTCTACAAAAAGACTGTTCCAAGCTGCTGAATCAAAATAAAGGTTTAACTCTGTGAAATGATCAACACATCACCAAGAACTTTCAAAGACAGCTTCTTCCGAGTTTTCATCTGGGAATACTCATTTGTTCTGTATCAGCCTCAATGGGATCCAAAATATCCCTTTGCAGATTCTACAAAATGAGTGTTTCCCACCTGCTGAATCAAAATAAGGTTTTAACTCTCTGAGACATCACTAAGCAGTTTCAGAGATAGCATATTTGTAGTTTTTATCTGGGGTTATTCTCTATTACCCACAGACCTCAGTGGGCTCCAAAATGTCTCTTCACAATTTCTAGAAATAGAATGTTTCCAATCTGGTGAATCAAAAGAAAAATTCAACTCTGTGAGACGAATCCACAAACCAGTAACCAGTTTCACAGAGAGCTTCTTTCTAATTTTTATCTGGCGACATTTGGTTTTTCCCCATAGACCTCAATGGGCTCCCAAAAGTCTCTTTGCAGTTTCTATAAAAAGATTTTCCAACCTCCTTAATCAAAAGAATGGTTTAACACTGTGAAATGAATTGATACACCTCAAAGCAGTTTCACAGATATCTTGTTTCTTATTTTCATCTGGGGAAATTTAGTTTTTTAACATAGACCTCAATTGTCTTTCTAATTTCCTTTCACAGGTTCTACAAAAATATGTTTTCCAAACTCTTTAATCAAAAGAAAGGTTTAACTCTGTGAGATGAATCTATGCATCACAAAACAGTTTTAAAGATAGCTGCTTTCTAGTCTTTATCTGGGGACATTTTGTTTTTTTCTATAGTCCTCAATAAGCTTCCAAATGTCCCTTCATAGATTCTACAAAAAGAGAGTTTAAAACCTGCTGAATCAAAAGAAAATTTTAACTCTGTGAGATGAATCCACACATCTGAAAGCAGTTTCATAAATAGATTCTTTGTAGTTTTTATCTGGGGATATTCAATTTTTCCCCATTGGCCTCATTGGACTCCAAATGTCCCTTTGCAGATTGTACAAAAAAAAGTGTTTCCAAACTGCTGAATCAAAAGTTTTACCTTGGTGAGATGAATCCACACATCTCAAAGCAGTTTAACAGATAGTTTCTTCCAAGTTTTTATCTGGGGATATTCAGTTTTTTCTTACAGGCTCAATGTACTCTTTAATGTCTCTTCACTGATTCTACATAAAGAGTGTTTTTAACGTGCTGAATCAAAAGAAACATTTAACTCTGAGATAAATCCACACATCACCAGGCAGTTTCCCAGATAGCTTCTTTCTAATTTCTATCTGGGGATATAAATTTTTTCCCCACAGGCCTCAATGAGTTGCCAAATGTTCCTTCACAGATTCTACAAAAAGAGTGATTCCAACCTGGTGAGCCAAAAGAAAGGTTTAACTGTTTGAGGTGATTCCACCCATCACTAAGCAGTTTCACAGATAGCTTCTTTTAAGTTTGTATCTGTTGTCTTTCTTTCTTTCTTTCTTTCTTTCTTTCTTTCTTTCTTTCTTTCTTTCTTTCTTTCTTTCTTTCTTTCTTTCTTTTCTTTCTTTCTTTTTCTTTTTCTAGGCCTAGATGGACTCCCAAATGTCCCTTTGTAGATTCTACAAAATAGTGTTTCAAGCCTACTTAATCCAAAGATATTTTTAACTTTATGAAATGAGTCCACACATCACCAAGCAGTTTCACAGATAGCTTCTTTCTAGCTTTTATCTGGGGATGCTCTGTTTTTCCCCATAAGCCTTAAGGGGCTCAGAAAACTCCCTTTGCACATTCTACAAAAAGAGTGTTTCCACACTGCTGAATCAAAAGAATGGTTTACCTAGGTGGGATGAATCCACATATCCTTAAGCAGTTTTACAGATAGATTCTTTCTAATTTTTATCTGGGGATATTCAGTTTATCCAAATAGGCTTCAATGGGCTCTCAAATGTCCCTTCACAGATTCTACAAAAAGGGTGCTTTTAACCTGCTGAATCAAAAGAACCGTTTAATTCTGTGAGATGAATCCACACATCACCTGGCAATTTCACAGAGAGCTTCTTTCTACTTTTCATCTATGGATATTCGGGTTTTTTCCTGTAGGCCTCAATGGTTCTCAAAACCTTACTTTTGATTAAACAGTTTAGAAACATTTATTTTGCAGAACCTCCAAAGTGAATTTTTGCAGCCCATCAAGGCCTGGGGGGAAAATCGAATATCCACATATAAAAACTAGAAAATAAAAACTATCTGTGAATCTATTTGGTGATGTGTGGATTCATCGGACAAAGTTAATCATTTTTTTTTTTTTTCATTCAGCAGGTTGGAAACACACTTTTTGTAGAAAGGATACTGGGGAGCCCTTTGAGGCCTATGGGGAAAGACAAAATATACCCAGATAAAAACTAGAAAGAAGCTATATGTGCAACTGCTTTTTTTATGTTTTGATTGATCTCACAGACTTGCACTTTCTATTGATTCAGCATTTAGACCCATAATTACTGCAATTAGAGTGAAAATAAAGCAACTACTTCATTTTAAAATGTTTTGTAAAATATTGTTAATAACATGAATAGAGGGAGAAGGTTCCCAAGGTCACTGTAAGACTACTGGGAACCATATGCCTTCTCTAGTCCTAACAATAACAACATTATGATGTTGATTAAAGGACAATCAACACAAGTATACAAATAACAATTAGTACAGGTGATAATATTGGTCTCTAAACTAATATGCATTTTCCTACCAACAACATATATGGGGGTTTAACCCAGCTTTTAAGAGGTACTGTTTTGTTAGATTCCATGTACACAGTACAAATGTTTTGAGATGTTGCTCTTCTTTGGGGATGTGCCATAGGGGGAACAGACTGCTTAGGGGTTGGGAAATGTGAATTATAAACAGGGGCGTATTGATCTTCATAGTCCTCATTATCCCATTTTTGAATTGACCTTTTAACAACAGACATTATTATGTTTTCTGCTGTACTTGAATAATAATGTAAATCAATTTGCTTTCTAAGTTGTCGAGGTGATGTGGTAGATTTACTTATAACACTTTCTCTGGCCCAAACTCTCATGTCTGTCGTGGCAATAGTAAATCTCCATAATTCCAAATGTTCAGGTCCTAAATGGTGAATGATAAGTCTGGGTTTAAGAGGTGCAATTCCTGCCCCTTTCCACTTAAAAGGAAAGACAGAGTTAAACCTATGATATAATATGAGACAATTGTCATTACGTTCTTGATATGTGATATCATAAAGAAAATGTTGAGTCTCTTTGACTTTGTGAACAATCATTAGTAAGATGTCCTTTTCGGGCCCAATCTATAATAGTATAGCCAGAAGAGTTAAATAAAACTATTCATTCAGGACTGATACAATAATTCCATATTAGCTTTTCAGTGTGGGAAGACAAGGGCATGCAGATTCTACAGGTTTGAATTTTGAGGTATGGATATAATCAGCAATTCCTGTTTTATATTGTCTAAAAGGTTTTAGAGAGAGTCCTGATACTAAATGTCCTAAAGGGGGAACAGAATGACCAGATGGTAATGTAACTGCTCAGGTCTGAGTATCTTATAAGAGACATCCTTCTGTTGGTCCTAAACATGGAGGTGCATATTTAAAACCTGGAGTCATATTGAATGGGATACCTTCTTCGGAAGGTTGAGTGGGGCAACTATCATCTATGGAACCAGCCATCCAAATGCTATCATTAGCATAAACTTCAACAGGAGCATCCATCCATGTCATAGCTCTGATAAGGTGGGTGGGGGAAAGGAACATAGGCCCAATAAGTATAGTTCTTAACAGTCTGTGGAGTGACTGGAGGCAGGAGAATCAGCTTCATCAGGAGAAGGCAGAGGTTGAGTCAAAACCGAATTACTGCGGATTAATTGTTTGGGATGGCTGACTGAATTGTGTGTTGTAGGAGAGTGGTTGTCCTCATCATTTTGTTGACTGGGAATCTCAGCTGACTCCTGTTGCAGCGTCTTTTCAGTAGTTGTTTCCGTCTTTTGATCACGTACATCTTCAGGGCACACTCTCAAGTGTCTAATGGGGACCCAAATGGGAGATTTATGTTCACCTGGGGAGACACAAGCATAGCCTCTTCCCCAAGTAAGAATGGTGCCTTTGACCACTTATTGGATTGAGTATCTTTCCACCATACTTTCCACCCTTGATTTACATTACAGCAGTTAGCAGAGAAATGTTTTTCACCAGCAGTGACAGAACTAGATTTAGAGATATTAAGAAAATTTAACTTTAGCAATGCCAAATTTAATTTCATGTGTGGGGTGGATAACTCCTTATCACTTTCCCTTTTTTGTTTAAGTAATTGTAGTTTTAATGTCCTGTTGCTCCTTTCTATAATGGCTTGACCTTGTGGATTATAGGGAATTTCAAGTAATAGGTTTAATATGCTATTGATTGAGAAAAATTTTGAAAGCCTTGCTGCAATATGCAGGACCATTGTCTGTTTTTATTTCATTTGGAACTCCCATAACTGCAAAACAAGAAAACAAATGTCTTTTAACATGAGAAGCAGCTTCTCTGGTTTGACAAGTAGCCCAGATGGAGTTTGAAAAGGTGTCTACCGACACATGAACATAAGCTAATTTCCCAAAAGAAGGAACATGAGTAACATTCATTTGCCAGATTACATTAGGAGAAAGACCACGAGGATTAACACTGGCAGATTGTATAGGTAGAACAAGAACCTGACACTGAGAGCAGTGTTGGACGATATGTTATGCCTGTTTCCAACCAAGATAATATTTATGTTTAAGTTCTGACACATTGGTATGAATAAGCTGATGAAACTCTGTGGCATCAGAGAAGGCAAGGGAAACAAGAGCATCTATTTTTTGATTGCCTTTGGATAAGGGTCCAGGCAAGCTGGTATGAGAACAGATATGAGTCATGAAAAAGGGGTGATTTCTATTTCTGTCCACTTGTTGTAATGAAGAAAACAGAAAGGACAGATTTGTGTCAGCGATATTTTTTATAGTAGCTATTTCTATGACTTTGGTAGCATGAACAACATAAGCTGAGTCAGATACAATGTTAACGGGCTGATCAAAATCTTGCTATGCTGTAGTAACAGCAAATAATTCAGCCTTCTGAGCAGAGGTGTAAGGAGTAGAAATGACTTTATCTTTTGACCCTACATATCCAGCCTTTCCATTACTAGATCCGTCAGTAAACAGGAATAGCTCTCTCTCATGGAGAAAGACAAAAAATTTTTGGCAGACTCCAAGAAGTATTTTGTAAAAACTGGAAGAATTTTGACTTGGGTAAGTGATTGTCTATTGCGCTGATGAAATCAGCCAAATTAGTTTGCAAACATAGGAGTGTAGGAAGGGCATTTTTTAAATTCATTTTTTGACAGAGAGACCACAATAACATTAGGATCAATATCAGAAATTTTAACAATATGTTGTCATCCTAATCCAATTAATGTAGAAATTTGATCAAGATATATTGAAAGAGTTGTAGAGGCAGAATTTGGGAGAAACACCCATTCAATTAAGGAATCATTTTGTCCTATAAGTCCTGTTGGAGAGTGAGTAGTACGAAAAACTAAAAATTGTAATCATCTGTTTGAATCGGTATGGAATACCTGTACCTCTCTCACCCTTTGTTCTACAAAAGCCAACCCTTGTTTAGCTGGTTCAGAATGCAAGGGCTATTTAAATTTGGATCTCCTGATAGGGTAGCAAATAATTTGGAAAGAGTGTAGGTAGGTATTCCTAAAGTTGGTCTAAAATCATTAATGTCACCAAGCAATTTTTGAAAACCATTTAAAGTTTTTTAATTGTATGTACAAAGTTTTACTTTTTGAGGCTTAATAGACAGAATTTTGACTTGCATTCCTAAGTAAAGATATGGGGTAACTTGTTGAAGTTTGTCAGGAGAAATGTAGAGTCCTGCATTAGCAATAAGTGATTTTAAAGAAGTAAACCAATGAATTAATTTTTCTTTAGTAGGAGCAGCAATCAGTATATCATCCATATAATGAAGAATGTAATTATCTTGGAAGGCCTGTCAGATAGGTTGTAATACAGTGCCAACAAACAACTCACAAATAGTAGGACTGTTAATCATTCCTTGAGGTAAAACTTTCCACTGGAGCCTAGCTGCAGGATCTGAGTTATTTAAAGAAGCTATAGTAAAAGCAAACTTTTCACAATCTGATTTGTCTAGGGGAATATGGAAAAAAACAGTGCTTGAAGTCAAAATAATTAGAGGTCTTTTCTTAGAAATCATGGGGGGGGGCATGTCAAGTTGCAGCACTCCCATGGGTTTAATAACTGCATTAATACCTCTTTAATCTGTTACCATTCTCCATTTCCCTGACATTTTTTGTACAACAAACACTGAAGAATTCCATGGAGACAAAGAGGGCTCAATTATGTTTGATTTTAGAAAATCATTAACAATCTCAGTTAAAGCTTTCAACTGGTTTTTGGACAGCGGCCACTGCTCTACCCCAACACGTGAGTCACACATCCATTGTAAAGGAATTGGTGGGGGAGGCTCTTCATGTAATGGTCCTTTAACTCCAGTGGGGGCTAAGACAGGCTGTTCCCCAGGGAGTAAGGACAAAGGAAGGATACTACACAAGTCTATTGAGCCCCCCCATGTGGTGGAGGGGGATAAGCATTGTACTGGGACAAGAGAAAAGACTGGTTGGTATTGGGTATTGGATATTGAATATGAGGCAGTGTTTGTGGTATAGTTTGCATCTGTATCTGTGGCACAGCCGGTGCTGCTATAGAGGTTGCAGCTGGGAGGGTGAATCAAAACACCAGGGCCCCAGTTGGAATTGGGGCCTGAGGCTGGCCCCTCCCCCCGTTTCCCTGAAACAGGATGGAATTAACTGTGTTGTTGGCCACGTTTAAAGGTGGAAGTGGGTTGCCACTGATATCAAATTTGGAGTGACAAGATTTCATCCAAAGTTTACCCTTTTTGCATCGTGGACACACAGTAGCAGGGGCCTTTTGTATATTTTGAGTTTGAGTAGTGGCTTGTGGAGGATTCAAATTGAGTAAAGGACAGGAATTTTTAAAGTGTCCTACTCCACCACATTTGTAGCAAGTACCAGGAAAAGTATTATACAGTCATAACGTAGGGAGAGTTTGGTCCATACTGATCACAAACTACTTTAAAATATTTAAGTAATTGTAAAGAAAAAGGTTTATAATATTTTCTACCTTTAGAAGTTCCTTTATCACCTTTGCCAGTGTCTTCGATCTTAGGTGCCATGGCTATAGGGAATTGCCTGGCATCCAAGCCACCAGCAGCCCTAGCTCTATCCATCGCCTCTTGAATTGAGGTACAGATAAGTCTAGATGAGGCAGAGGAAAAGAGAGGAGGAGAATGAGGGTGCCGGGATGTGAACTGGGGGGACATGGTATTCCAAGCCTCCAAGCCTCCAAAAGAAGGGGTCCCAGAGCATTGAAAGAAACAGTAGGCTTAACAGAGAGCAGGGGTCCAAAAGGACAAGAAGTGTGAGAAACAGGTGACTCAGACGAATGCCACAAGTCCTCTTCTGACACAGAGGACAGCGGCTTAGAAGAAGAATTGTTAGCATATATAGGTTCAGACATAGGAGGTGGTGGGAGGGAATCATCTCCAGGTTCCTCCTCAGGGGGAGAAAGCAAAGAAAGATAGAATTCTTCCTCAAAATCAGAAAGAGGACTAAGAGGGGGATCAGGAACATGAGGTAAAGGAAGCAGCTCACACCATCTGTGTTAACTTGTGGCAGTTGTAAAGGATCACCAGACTGAAAAGGAAGTAAAGCAAAATGAATAAGAGCCCAATCAGTCCAAACAGAAATAGGAAGAAAAACACCATCTTTCATAAGTTGGCAGAGCATAGTAGCAACTTAGTCCCAATCCAAAAGGTCCATAGAACTTTTATCTAGAAACCAGGGACAATGTTTTTCTATAGTCTGAAATAAGAGAATTAAGTTATGAGAATCAGCCTTAATTCCACCCTGTTTTAAAAGAAGTTTAGACTGCAATTGTCCCATACTTGCCCTGGAATAATAGCGGTCAACAAATCCACAGAAAAGGGGAAAGTTAGAAAAACACATAACCAGAGACCTTACCGTCAAGACCATAGACTGGTCATCATGAACCACACTCACAGTGCACTGAGCCAGGGAACGAGGAAGGCCACGTCAGATGTTGGCCAGCAGCCCACAATAGAACAGGGTTCTCTTTGTCCCAAGGTGGATTGGCAGGCTGAGAAACAAGAGACACACACAAAATAGTGAGAAAGCTGGGTCCAGGGGTTCACCACCTTCTGGTCCTGCAATGCCGCCAATTCACTGGATATACCAGCATTTATTATCACGTTTAGTGAGGGAGAGGGAGAAACAGTGAGGGGTTTGGGATCATATGATTCTGCAGTGAGGTGATCACATGGGGATGAAGTAACTTCTTGACATCCAAAGTATAGGTTTACAAAAGATAAGCTTTTACAATATAGTGTGTGCATCAGCAGTTTAACAGAGCCATAAAATAGGAACAAATTCTACCCATAACCTATGTTTTGTAAGATACTAATCATCAGCAGCAACTGCAGCAGAAGCTGGTTGCAAGCAATCAATAGAAACAGGACGTGAAACTGGACAACTGGTTAGACCACAAATTCTCAGAAGAGAGTAGGTTTTAACCCTAAAGAGGCCTAGAAGAGCCACAGTAAGGTAAGGGCATTTATAGCTGTATCTTATCCATGAGAACAGACACCCCTCATGCATCTGTTTATATGCTCTCCACAAGGGTCCTATTCCATTCCCAGAGCTATGAACATCTGGTTTTCTGGGATAGGAATCTTGGTGATGTGAAACCTCCAGATCTGCATAACATTTTATAGGCTCTCTGCAGTGGGAAGAACATCACGTGCAGTCCAACCACATATTGTCTTTGCACCAATCCTGTATTCAATATTTTATTTACAGTGATTCAGAACATTTCATTCCTTTATTCTGTAGCAACAGTTTCAGGGGGTCTCCCTACACTTTCTAGTTTTTACCTAGGGGTATTTTGTTTTTCCCAATAGGCTTCAATGGAATTTCAAATGTACCTTTGCAGATTCTACAAAAAGAGTTTTTCCAACCTGCTGAATCAAAAGAACGGTTTACCTCTGTGAGATGAATCCACATGTCACCAAGCAGTTTCACAGATGTGTCTTTCTAGTTTTCAACTTGGAATATTCTGTTCTTCCCCATAAGAATCAATGGGTTCCCAGTGTCCCTTCGCAGATTTTATAAAAAGAGTTTCCAACCTGCTGAATCAAAGGAAAGGTGTAATTCTGTGACATGAATCGACACACCACAAATCAGTTTCACATATAGCTTCTTTCTAGTTTTTATCTGGGGATATTTAGTTTATTCCTTTTGGCCTCAAAGGGCTCACAAATATACCTTCCCAGAATCTACAAAAAGAGTGTTTCCAACCTGCTGAATCAAAAGAAAGGTTGAATTCAGTGAGATGAACCCACACAACACCAAGTAGTTTCACAGATAGCTTCTTTCTTTATTTTACCTGGAGATATTCAATTTTTCACTGTAGGCCACAATGTGCTCTGAAATGTCCCTTCGCATGTTCTACAAAAGAGTATTTCCAAACTGCTGAATCAAAAGAAAGGTTTAATTGTGTGAGATGAATCCCCACATCACCAAGAAGTTTCATAGAGAGCTTCTCTCTAGTTTTTATCTGGAAATATTTGATTTTTCCCCACAGGACTCAATGGGCTGCCAAATGTCTCCTCACCAATTCTACACAAAGAGTGTCTCCAGCTTGCTGTATCAAAAGAAGGTTTATCTCTGTTAGATGAATCCACACATCACAAAGCAGTTTCACAGATAGCTTCTTTCTAGTTTTCATCTGGGGCTACATTGGTTTTTTTCCCACAGGCCTCAATGGGCTCTGAAAATTTCCTGCACGGATTATACAAAAAGAGTGTTTCCAACCTGCTGAATCAAAAGGAAGGTTTAACTCTGTCAGATGAGTCCACACATCACAAAGCAGTTTCACAGGTAGTTTCTTTCTAGTTTTTATCTTATCTGGGGATATAAGGTTTTTTCCCACAAGTGTCAATGGGCTTTGAAAAGTCCCTTCTCAGAATCTTTAAAAAGAGTGTTTACAATCTGCTGAATCAAAAAAAGATTAAACTCTCTGAAATTAATTGACACTAAACAAAGCAGTTTCACAGGTAGTTTCTTTCTAGTTTTCATCTGGTGATATTCTGGTTTTTCCCATAGGCCACAATGGGCTCCCAAATGTCCCCTTGCAGATTCTACTAAAAGAGTGTTTCCAACCTGTTGAATCAAAAGAAAGGTTTAATTCTATGAAGTGAATCCACACATCACACAGCAGTTTCACAGATTGCTTCTTTCTAGTTTGTATCTGTGGATATTCTGTTTTCCCCATCATCCTAAAAGCGCTCCCAAATGTCCTTTCACAGACTTTAAATAAGAGTGTTTCCACCTGCTGAATAAAAAAAAAGTTTTAACTTTGTGAGTTGAATCCACACATCAAAAAGCAGTTTCACAGATAATTTCTCTTTTTTATCTGGGGATATTTGGTTTATCCCCATGGGCCACAATGGACTCCCAAATGTCTCTTTGCAGATTGTACAAAAAGAGTGTTTTTAACCTGTGAAATTAAAAGAAAGTTTTTACTCTGTGAGATGAATCCACAGATCACAAAGCAGTTTCACAGATAGTTTCATTCTAGTTTTTATTTGGGGACATTCAGTTTTCCTCCATAGGTATCAATGCGCTCCCAAACATCACTTCACAGGTTCTACAGAAAGATTGTTTCCAACCTGCTGAATCAAGAAATGTGTAACTCTTTGAGTTGAATCAAGACATCACAAAACAGTTTCCCAGATAGCTTCTTCCTAGTTGTTATCTGGGAATATTTGGTTTTTCCCATAGGCCTCAATGGGCTCCCAAATGTCCATTCACAGATTTTACAAAAAGAATGTTTCCAACCTGCTGAATCAAAGGAAGGGTTTAACTATGTGAGATGAATCCACACATCTCTAAGTAGTTTCACAGGTAACTGCTATTCAGTTTTTTTTTCCTGCGGATATTCGATTTTGCTCCATAGTCCTCAATGGGCTCCGAAATGTCCCTTTGCCGATTTTACTGAAAGAGTGTTTCCAACATGCTGAATTAAAGATAGTTTTACCTCTGTCTGAAGAATTCACACATCACAAAACAGTTTCACAGATAACTCCTTTCTAGTTTTTGTCTGGGGATATTTGATTTCTCCCCATAGGTCTCAATGGGCTCCTAAATGTCCCTTCACAGATTCTACTAAAAGAGTGTTTCCAACCTGCTGAACCAAAAGAAAGGTTTGACTCTGTGATATGAAACCACACATCATGAAACACTTGCACAGACAGCTTCTATCCAGTTTGTATCTGGGGTTATGCTGTTTTTCCCCATAAACCTCAAAGGACTCCCAAGTGTCCCTTCACAGATTCTACAAAAAGAGTGTTTCCAACATACTGAATCAAAAGAAAAGTTAAACTCTATGAGACGAGTCCACACATCACCAACTAGTTTCAGAGATAGCTTCTTTCTAGTTTTTATCTGCGGATATTTGGTTTTTCCCCATAGGCCTCAATGGGCTCCCCAATGTCCCTTTGCAGATTCTATAAAAAGGGTGTTTACAACCTGCTGAATTAAAATAAAAGTTTAACTCTGTGTGTTGAATAAACACATCATTAAGCAGTTTCACAGTTTCTTTCTACCTTTTATCTGGAGATAAAAAAGCGCTCCCAAATGTCCCTTCACAGATTCTACAGAAAGCATGTTTCCAACCTGCTGAATCAAAAGAAGGGTTTAACTCTGTAAGTTTAATCCACACATCCCCAAGCACTTTTCCAGCTTGCTTCTTTCTTTCTTTCTTTCTTTCTTTCTTTCTTTCTTTCTTTCTTTCTTTCTTTCTTTCTTTCTTTCTTCTTTCTTTCTTTCTTTTTTAAATCTGGGGATATTTGGATTTTTCCCATAAACCTCAATGGGCTCCCAAATGTCCCATCACAGATTCTGAAAAAGACTGTTTTCAGCCTGCTGAATAAAAAAAAGGATTAATTCAGGGAGATGAAATACACACATCACAAAAAACTTTCCAAGATAGCTTCTTTCTATTTTTTATGTGAAGATATTAGGTTTTTCCTTTTAGGCCTAAGAAGGCTCCCAAATGTCCCATCACAGATTCTAAAAAAGACTGTTTTCAGCCTGCTGAATAAAAAAAAGGATTAATTCAGTGAGATGAAATACACACATCACAAAAAACTTTCCAAGATAGCTTCTTTCTATTTTTTATGTGAAGATATTAGGTTTTTCCTTTTAGGCCTAAGTGGGTTCCCAAATGTCCCTTCACAGATTCTATAAAAAGAGTCTTTACAAGCTGTTGAATCAAAAAAATGGTTTGACTCTGTGAGAATAATCCACAAATCCAAAGCAGTTTCACAGATTGCTTCTTTCTTGTTTTTATTTGAGGATATTCTGTTTTTCCCCATAGGCCTAATGGGCTCCCAAATGTTTCTTAGCAGATTCTACAAAGAGTGTTTCCAATCTGCAGAAAAAAAGGTTTAATTCTGTGAGATGAATCCACACATCATAAAGCAGTTTCACAGATAGCTTCTCTCAAGTTTTTATTGCGGATATTCTATTTTTCCCCATAGTTTTCCATGGGCTCTCAAAAGACCCTTCACAGATTGTACAAGAAAAGTGTTTTCAAGCTGCTAAATAAAGACAACTTTAACTCTGTGAGATGAATCCACACATCATAAAGCAGTTTAAAAAGTAGCTTCATTATAGTTTTTATCTGGATATATTCTATTTTCCTAATACGCTTTAATGGGCTCCCAAATGTCCCTTCACAGTTTCTACAAAAAGAGTGTTGCCAACATGCTGAATCAAAGGAAAGGTTTAATTCTGTGAGATTAATCCACACATCCCAAGGACTTTCACAGTTATCTTCTTTCTAGTTTTTATCTGGGGATATTCGGTTTTTCCCCATAGGCCTCAAAACACTCCCAAATGTACCTTGGCAGATTATGCAAAACAAATGTTTTAAACGTGCTGAAACAAACAAACAAAAAAAGGTTGAACTCTTTGAGATGAATTCACGCATCACCAAGCAGTTTAGCAGATAACTTCCTTATAGTTTGCATCTTAGGATTTTTGGTTTTTCCACCAATGCCTGAATGGACTCCAAACTGTCCTTTCACAGATTCTAGAAAAAGAGTGTATCCAACTTGCTGAATTAAAAGGAAGGTTTAATTCTGTTAGGTGAATCCACGTATCACAAAACAGTTTCACAGATAGCTTCTTTCCAGTTTTTTTCAAGGGATATTCGTTTTTTCTCCATATACCTCAATAGGATCTGAAAACTCCCATCACAGATTCTGCAAAAAGATGGTTGCCAAAATGCTGAATCAAAAGAATGATTTACCTTTGTGAGACGAATCCACACATCACAAAGTAGTTTCAGAGATAGATCTTTCTAGTTTTTATCTAGGGATATTCGTTTTTTCCCCACAGGCCTCAACGGGCTTCCAAATGTTTCCTCGCATATTCTACAAAAAGAGTTTCCAACCTGCTGAATCAAAAGAAAGTTTTAACTCTGTGAGATGAATCCACACATTCACAAGCAGTTTCACAGGTAGCTTCTTTCTAGTTTTTATCAGGGGATATTTTGTTTATCCCTATAGTCCTCAGTGGCTTCCCAAATGTTTCCTCACAGATTCTACAAAAACAGTGTTTTCAACCTGCTGAATCAAAAGAAAGTTTGAACTCTGTGAGATGAATTTACTTTTCACAAAGCAGTTTCAGATAGCTTCCTTCTAGTTTTTGTCTAGGGATATTCTGTTTTTTCCCACAGCCCTCAATGGGCTTCAAAGTGTCCCTTCCCAGATTCTACAAAAAGAGTATTTTCAACCTGCTGAATCAAAAAGAAAAGTTTAACCCTGTGAGATGAATTCACACATAATTAAGCCGTTTACAGATAGCTTTTTTCTACTTTTTATCTGGGGATATTCAGTTAGGCCTCACTAGGCTCCAAATGTCCCTTCATAGATTTTACAAAAAGAGTGTTTCCAACCTTCTGAACCAAAAGAAAGTTTTAACTCTGTAGGATGAATCCACACATCATGAAGCAGTTTCACAGAGAGCTTCTTTCTAGTTTTTATGTTGGGGTATTCTGCTTTTCCCCATGGGCCTCAAATGGTTCCCAAATGTCGCTTCACAGTTTCTACAAAAAGAGTGTTTCCTACCTGCTGAATCAAAAGAAAACTTTAACTCTGTGAGACGAATCTGCATATCACAAAGCAGATTCACTGATATCTTCTTTCTGGTTTGCATATGGAAATTCTCTGTTTCTATTCCTAGGTCTCAATAGGCTACAAAATGTCCCTTCGTGTATTTTTCAAAAAGAGTGTTTCCAACCTGCTGAATCAAAAGAAAAAGTTAAACTCTGTGAGATGAATAAACACATCACAAATCAGTTTCACAGATATTTTCTTCGTAGTTTTTATCTGGGGATATTCAGTTATCCCCATAGGCCTCAACTGGCTCCAAAATGTTCCTTTACAAATTATCCAAAAAGAGTGTTTCCAAACTGATGAATCAAAAGAAAGGTATATCTCTGTCACATGAATCCATATATCACCAAGCAGCTTCTCTGATAGCTTCTTTTCTAGTTTTTTACTGGGAATATTTGTTTTTCCCCATACACTCAATAGGTTTCCAAATGTCTTTTTACAGATTCTACAAAAAGAGTGCTTCGTTTCCAACCAGCTGAATCAAAAGAAAGGTTAAACACTTTGAGATAAATTGACATAACACAAAGCAGTCTCAATGTTAGCTTCTTTCTTGTTTTTATCTGGAGATATTTGGTCTTTCCCCATAGGCTTCATGGGCTCCCAAATATCCCTTTGCAGAAAACTCCCAAAAAAGAGTTTTCTGACCTGGTGAATCAAAAGATATTTTTAACTCTGTGAGATGAATCCACATATGACCAAATAGTTTCACAGATTGCTTCTTTCTACCTTTTATATGGGGATATTTGATTTTTCCTCGTGAGATGAATCCATACATCTCCAAGAACTTTCACAGATAGTTTATTTCTAGTTTTTATCTTGTGGTATTCGGTTTCTGCATGTAGATCTCAAAGGTTACCAAATGTCCCTAAGCAGATTAAACAAAAAGAGTGTTTCCAATTTGCTGAACAAAAAGAATGGTATAAATCTGTGAGGTGAATAAACACTTTACAAAGCAGTTTCACAGATAGCTTCTTTCTTTTATTAATCTGGAAATATTCAGTTTTTCCCAATAGGCTTTAATGGTCTCCCAAATGCCCCTTCGCCATTTCTAAAAAACAGTGTTTACAACCTGATGAATCAAAAGCAAAGTTTCATTCTGTTAGATGAATCCATCTTTAACAAACAGTTTCACAGTTAGCTTCTTTCTAGTTTTTATAAGTGGATAATCAATTTTTCCCCATAGGCATTAATGGACTCTGAAAATTTTCTTTGCAGATTCTACAAAATGCTTTTCCACCCTACTGCATCAAAAGAAAGGTGAAACTCTGTGAGATGAATCCACACATCACCAAGCATTTTCACAGATAGCTTCTTTCTTTTTTTTATCTGTCAATATTCATTTTTTCCCCATGGGCCTCAATGGGCTCCCAAATGTCCCATCGCAGGTTCTACAAAAAGAGTGTTTCTGATCTGGTGAATCAAAAGATAGTTTTAACTCTGTGAGATGAATCCACACATCACCAAGCATTTTCACAGATAACTTCTTTCTTGTTTTTATCTGTCAATATTCATTTTTTTCCCATAGGCCTCAATGGGCTCCCAAATGTCCCTTCGCAATTTCTACAAAAAGAGTGCTTCCAACCTGATAAACCAAAAGAAAGGTTTAACCTTTTGAGATGAATCCACACATCAGCAAGCAGTTTCACAGATAGCTTCCTTCTAGATTTTATCTGGTGATATTCTACAAAAGGAGTGCTTCCAAGCTGCTGAATCAACAGAAAGGTTTAATGCTGTGAGATAAATCCGCACATGACAAACCATTTTCACAGATAGCTTCTTTCTAGTTTATACCTCTCGATATTCAGTTCTTCTCCATGGGCAAAAATGGGCTCCCAAATGTCTCTTCGCAGATTCTACAAAATGTGTGTTTCCAACCTGAAAAATAAAAAGAAAGGTTTAACTCTGTAGGATGAAACCACACATGACAAAGCAGTTTCACGGGTACCTTCTTTCCAATGTTTATCTGGGGATATTCCGTTTTTTCTCATAGGCCTAAATTGGCTCCCAAATGTCCTTTTGCAGATTCTACAAAAAAAGTGTTTGCAAACTGCTGAATCAAAAGAAAGGTTTAACTCTGTCAAATGAATCCACACATAGCAAAGCAGTTTCACAGATAGTTTCTAGTTTTTATCTGGAGATATTTGGTTTTTTCCCTAGGCACAAATGGACTCCCGAATGTCCTTTCACAGATACTACAAAAAAGGTATTTCCAACCTGCTGAATCAAGAGAAAGGTTTAACTCTGTGAGATGAATCTGCACATCACAAGCCATTTCATAGATAGCTTCTTTCTAGCTTTTAATGTTGGATATTTTTTCCCCCATAGGCCTCAATGGGCTACCAAATGTCCCTTTGCAGATTCTCCAAAAACAGTGTTTTCAAACTGCTGAACCAAAAGAAAGATTTAACTCAGTGAGATGAATCCACACTTCACAAAGCAGTTTCACAGATTGCTTCCTTTAATTTTTTGTCAGGTGATATTCAGTTTTTCTCCATATGTTCCAATGGGCTTTTAAATGTCCCTTCACAGATTCCACAAAAGGAGTGATTCTAACCTGCTAGATAAAAATGTAGGTTGAAACCTGTGAGATAAATCCACACATCACAAAGTAGTTTCAGAAATGGCTTCTTTCTAGCTTTCATCTGGAAATATTCTGTTATTTCCCATAGGCCACAATGGGCTCCCAAATGTATCTTCACAGATTCTACTAAAAGTGTGTCTCCAACCTGTTGAATAAAAAGAAAGGTATAACTCTGTGAGATTAATCTGCACATAACAAAGCAGTTTCCAAGATAGCTAGCTTCTTTGTAGTTTTTATCTAGGAATATTCCTTTTTTCCCCATAGGCCTCAATGGGCCTCCAAATATCCTTTCATAGATTCTACAAAGAAAGTGTTTCCAACTTGCCGAATCAAAATAAAGGTTTAACTCTGTGAAATGAATCCACACATAACAAAGCAGTTTCACAGATTGTTTCTTTCTAGTTTTTATCTGGGAATATTTGGTTATGGCCCATAGGCCTCACTGGACTTTCAAATGTCCCTTTGTAGATTATACAAAAAGAGTGTTTCCAATATGATGAATAAAAAGAAAAATTGAACTCTGTGAGATGAATTCACACTTCACAAACAGTTTCACAGATAGCTTTTCTATAGTTTTTATCTGGGAATATTTGTTTTTTTCCCATAGACCTCAATGAGGTCCCAAATATCACTTCACCAATTCTACAAAAGCAGTGTTTTCAACCTACTGAATCAAAAAAAAAAAAAGTTTTAACTCTGTGAGATGAATCCACACATCACCAAGCAGTTTCACAGATAGCTTTTTTTTAAATTTTTTAGTTTTTATCTGGGTATATTAAGTTTTTCCTTATAGTCCTCATTGAGCTCCAAAATGTCCCTTCACAGATTCTACAAAAAATTGTTTCCAATTTGCTGAATCAAAAGAAACGTTTTACTCTGTGAGATGAATCCACACATTACCAAGCAGCTTCACAGATAGCTTCTTTCCAGTTTTTCTCTGGAGATATTCAATATTTCCCTGTAGGCCTTAATGGGCTCCCAAATGTACCTTAGTGAATTCTACAAAAAATGTCTTTCCAGCCTGCTAAATCTAAAGAAAGTCTTAACTCTTTGAGATGCATTTACATATCACAAAACAATTTCACAGATAGCTTCTTTCTAGTTTTAATCAGAGGATATTCGCTCTTTCTCCATTGGCTTCAATGTGCTCCCAAATGTCTCCTCACAGACTCTACAAAAAAGTGTGTTTACAAACTGTTAAATTGAAAGAACTGTTTAACTCTGTGAGATGAATCTGCACATAACAAATCAGTTTCCCAGATAGCTTCTTTCTAGTTTTTATCTGTGGATATTCGGTTTTCCCCCATAAGCCTTAATGGACTTCCTAATATCCCCTTGCAGATTCTACCAAAGGAGTGTTTTCAACCAGCAGAATCGAAAGAAAGGTTTAACTGTGTGAGATGAATCTACACCTCACCAAGCAGTTTCACAGATAGCTTCTTTCTAGATTTTCTCTGAGTTTATTTGTTTTTTCCCCATAGGCCTCAATGGTCTCCCAAATGTCCATAAAAAGATTCTACAAAAAGAGTTTTTCTGACCTGCTGAATCAAAATAAAGCTTTAACTCTAAGAGGTGAATACACTTATCACAAAGCCATTTCACAAATAGGTTCTTTCTAATTTTTATATGAGGATATTCAGTATTTTTCTAGTTTTTATCTGAGGATATTCTGTTTTTTTCCCATAGATTTAAAAGGGCTCCCAAATGTTCCTTTGTAGATTCTACAAAAATAGTGTTTCCAAACTGATGAATCAAAGAAAGGTTTAACTGTTTGAGATTAATCAAAACATCATGAATCAGTTTCATAAATAACTTCTTTCTAGTTTTTATCTGGGGATATTCATTTTTTTGATAGGCCACACTGGGCTCCCAAATGTCCCTTTGCAGATTCTACAAAATAGTTTTTACAATTTGCTGAATCAAAAAAAAAAAAAGGTTTAATATTTTAGATGAATCCACACATCACAAATCAGTTTCAAAGATAACTTCTTTCTAGTTTTTATATAGGGATATTCAATTTTTCCCCACAGGCCTCAATTGGCTTCCAAATGTCCCATTGCAGATTCAAGAAAAAGAGTGTTTCCAACCTGTTGAATCAAATAAAAGTTTTAATTCTGTGAGCTGAATCCACACATCACAAAGTGGTTTTACAGGTGGTTTTCTCTAGTTTTTATTTGGGGATATTCGTTTTCCCCCCTAGGCCTTCATGGGCTCTCAAATGTCCTTTTGCAGATTCTACAAAAGAGTGTTTCCAATGTGCTGAATCGAAAGAAAGTTTTAACTCTGTGAGATGAATCCACACCTCACAAAGCACTTTCACAGATAGCTTTGTTAGAGTTTTTATCTGGTGATATTCTGTTTTTCACCATAGGCCTCAATGGGCTTTCAAACGTTCCTTCACAGATTCTACAAAAAGAGTATTTCCAACATGCTGACTCAAAAGAAAGGTTTATCTCTGTGAGATGAGTCCACATATCACAAAGTAGTTTCAAAGATAGCTTCTTTCTAGTTTTTGTCTATGGATTTTTTTTTCAATAGGCCTCAATGGGCTTTCACATGTTCATTTGCATTTCTGCAAAAAGAGTGCTTCCAACCTGCTGATTCAAAAGAAAAGTTCGCAGATTCCCCCCAAAAAAAGAGATTTGAAGCTGATAAATCAAAAGAAAGTTTTAACTGTATGAAGTGATCCACACATCACCAAGTAGTTTCACGGATACATTCTTTGTACTTTTTATCTGGAGATTTTCAGTTTTTTCCCATAGTCCCATAGTCCCCAGTGGGCTCCAATGTTCCTTCACAGATTCTACAAAAAGAGTTTCCAACCCATTGTATCAAAACAATGGTTTCAACATGTGAGATGAAACCACACATCACCAAGTAGTTTCACAAATAGTTTCTTCCTAGGTTTTATCTGGGAATATTCGTTTTCAGCCATAGGAGTAAATTGGTTCATAATGTCCTTTGGTAGATTGTATGAAAAGAGTGTTTCCAACCTGCTGAATCAAAAGAAAGGTTTAACTTTCTGATACGAATCAATGAATCATCAAGCAGTTTCAGAGATTGTTTCTTCATAGTTTCCATAGGGATATTCACTTGTTCCACATCGGCCACAATGGGCTCCCAAATATCCCTTCACAGATTCTACAAACAGAGTGTCTCCAATCTGCTGAAACAAAAGAAAGGTTTAACTCTGTGAGATGAATTCACACATCACTAAGCAGTTTCACAGATAGCTTCTTTCTAGTTTTTATCTTGGGATATTCAGCTTTTCCTGTAGTCCTCAATGGGCTCTCAAATGTCCCACTCTGGATTCTATGAAAAGAGTGTTTCCATCCTGCTGAAACAAAAGAGAGGTGAGATGAATCCACACATCACAAAGCAGTTTCACAGATAGCTTGTTTCTAGCTTTTATCTGGGAATATGCAGTTTTTCCCCACAGGCAAAAGGGCTCCCAAATGTCCCTTCACAGAATCTACAAAAAGAGTGTTTCCAACAGCTGAAACAATCAACAAGCTTAACTACATGAGATGAATCCACACATCACAAAGCAGATTCACAGATAGCTTCTTTTTAGTTTTTATTCGTGGGCATTCGGTTTTTTGCCATAGGCATCAATGTTCTCCAGCTGTCCCCCTGAAGATTCTGCAAAAAGAGTGTTTCCAAACTGCTGAATCAATAGAAAGGTTTAACTCTGTGAGACGAGTGCACAGTACACAAAGCAGTTTCACAGATCATTTCTTTCTAGTTTTTATCTGGGGATATTCCGTTTTACCATTTATGCCTCAATGTACTTCCAAATGTCACTTCACAGATTCTACAAAAAGGGTGTTTTTAACCTGCTGAAAAAAAATATATATATATATTTTAACTCTGATAAATGTATATATAAATATATATAAATATATATGTATATTTATCAGGAGATAAATCCAACCATCACCAAACAGTTTCAGAGACAATTTCTTTCTAGTTTTTATATGGGGATATTCAATTTTTCCCCTAAGCCCTCAATGTGGTCCCTAATGCCCCTTGTAGATTTTACAAAAAGAGTGTTTCCAACAGCCAAAACAATCGAAAGGCTTAACTTTGTGAGGTGAATCTACACATCAGAAAGCAGATTCACAGATAGCTTCTTTTTAGTTTTTATCTGTGGACATTCAGTTTTTCTGCATAGGCATCAATGGGCTCCAACTGCCTCTTCAAAAATTCTTTGAAAAGAGTGTTTCCAAATTGCTGAATCAAAAGAAAGGCTTAACTCTGTGAGATGAATCCATAGAACACAAAGCAGTTTCACAAATAGCTTCTTTCTAGTTTTTATCTGAGAATATTCGGATTTTCCCCATAGGCCTCAATGGTCTCCCAAATATCGCTGCGCAGATACAATGAAAAGAGTGTTTCCATCCTGCTGAATCAAGCAAAAACTTTACCTCTATGAGATGAATCCACATGTCAGAAAGCAGGTTCAAAGACACCTTATTTTTAGTTTTTATCTGAAGATATTCGGTTTTACCCCATAGGCATCAACGGGCTCCCAAATGTCCCCTCACACATTCTACAAAAAGAGAGTTTCCAACATGCTGAATCAAAAGAAAGGCTTACCTCTGTGAGATGAATCCACACACCAGAAAGCAGTTTCACATATCTTTTTTCTAGCTTTTATCTAGGGATATTCACTTTTTCCCTATAGGCCAAAATGGGCTCCCAAATGTCCCTTCGCAGATTCTACAAAAAGAGTGGTTCCAACTCCTGAATCTGAAGAAAGGTTTAACTCTGTGAGGTGAATCCACACATCACAAAGCAGTTTCACAGATAGCTTCTTTCTCATTTTTATCTGGGGATATTAGATTTTTCCCTATAGGCCTCTATGTACTCCCAAATATCCCTTCACAGATTCTACAAAGAGAGGGTCTCCAACTTGTTGAATCAAAAGAAGTGTTTAGCTCTGTTAGGTGAATCCATACATCACAAATCAGTTTCACAGATGCCTTATTTCTACTTATTTACTGGGGATATTCAGTTTTTCCCCATAGGCCTCAATGGGCTCCCAAGTGTCCCTTTCCAGATTCTACAAGAAGAGTGTTTCCAACCTGTTGAATAAAAAAAACAATTTAACTCTCTGCCACGAATTCATACATTACAAATCAGTTTCACAGACAATCTCTTTCTGGTTTTTATCTTTGAATATTCCGTTTTCCCCATTGGCCTCAATGGATTCCAAAATGTCTGTTCATATATTCTACAAAATGAGTGTTTCTAACCTACTGAATCAAAAGAAAGGTTTACCTCTGGGAGATGAATCCAGACATCACAAAGCAGTTTTACAGATAGATTTTTACTGGTTTTTATCTGGAGATATTCGGTTTTTCCCCATAGGGCAACATGGGTTTCTGAATCTCCATTTGCAAATTCTACAATAAAAGTATTTCCAACATGTTGAATCAAAAAATTTTTTAACTCTGTGAGATGAATCCACACATCACCAACAGTTTCACAGATAGATTTTTTCTAGTTTTCATCTGGGTATATTCAGTTTTTCCCCATAGGCCTCAATTTGCTCCCAAATGTCCCTTCCCAGATTCTACAAAAAGAGTGATTTTACCCTGCTGAATTTAAAGAAAGATTTAACTCTGTGAGATGAATCCACATATCACAAACAGTTTCACAGATAGCTTCTATCTTGTTTATATCTGGGGATATTTAGTTTTTTTTCCACAGGCCACAAAGGGCTCCAAAAAGTCCCTCCTAGTTCTACAAAAAGTGTGCTTCCAGTTTGCTCAATCAAAAAAATGTTTTACCTTTATGAGATAAATCCAACATCACATAGCAGTTTCACAGATAGCTTCTTTCTACTTTTTATCTGGGGATATTCAATTTTTCCCCACAGACCTCAATGTTCCTTGGCAGATTCTACAAAAAGAGTGTTTTAACCTGCTGAATCAAAAGAAAAGTTTAACTCTGTGAGACAAATCCAGACATCACAAAGCAGATTCACAGATAGCTTCTTTTTATTTTTTATCTGGGGATATTTTGTTTTTCCACATAGCCCTAAATTGTCTCCAAGTGTATATTTGCAGATTCTACAAAAAAAAAGTGTTTCCAAATTGCTGGATCAAAAGAAAGGTATAACTCTGTGAGATGAATCTACAGAACAAAAAGCAGTTTCACAGAGAGCTTCTTCCTAGTTTTTATCTGAGGATACTCGGTTTTTCCCCATAGACCTCAACAGGCTCCCAAATGATTCTTTGCAGATTCTAGAAAAAGAACTTTCCAACCTGCTGAGTCAAAAGCAAGGTATAACCTTGTGAGGTGAATCCACACATTACAAAATGTTCAGAAACAGCTTCCTTCTAGTTTTTATCTGGGGATATTCAGTTTTTCCACATAGGCCTCAATGGGCTACCAAATGTCCCTCCTCAGATTTTACAAAAAGTGTGTTTCCAACCTGCTGAATCAAAAGACAGGATTAAGTTTGTGAGATGAATCCACACATTATAAAGTGGATTCACAGATAGCTTCTTTCTAGTTTTTATCTGGGGATATTCACTTTTTCCCCATAGGCCACAATAGGTTCCCAAATGTCCGTTTGTAGATTCTACAAAGGAGTGTTACCAACCTCCTGAATCAAAAGAAAGGTTTAACTCTGTGAGATGAATCCAGACACCAGAAAGGAATTTCACAGATAACTTCCTTGTAATTTTTATCTGGAGATATTCTGTTTTCCGCCATAGGCCACCATGGGCTCTTGAATGTCCCTTTGCAGATTCTTCAAAAAGAGTGTATCCAACCTGCTGGGTCAAAAGAAAAGTTTAACCCTATGAGATGAATCCACACATCACCAAGCAGTTTCAGAAATAGCTTACTTCTAGCTTTTTCAAAGGATATTCTCTTTTTCCCTATAGGCCTCAATGTGCTCCCAAATATCTTTTTGCAGATTCTACAAAAAAAAAAAAAAAAAAAAAAAAAAGTGTTTTTAACCTGCTAAATAAAATAAAAGTTTAGCTCTGTAAGATGAATCCACCTATCCAAAGCAGTTTCACAGATAGCTTCTATCTTGTTTTTATCTGGAGATATTCTTTTTGTTTTTTTTTTCCCACAGGCCACAAAGGGCTCCAATATGTCCCTTCTCAGATTCTACAAAAAGAAGGTTACAAACTACTGAATCAAAAGAAAGGTTTGATTCTGTGAGATGAATCCACAGAACACAAAGCAGCTTCATAGATAGCTTCTTTTTAGTTTTTATCCAGGGACATTCAGCTTTTCTCCATAGGCCTTAGTGGGCTCCCAAATGTTTCTTTACAGATTCTAGAAAAAGTATTTTTCCAATCTACTAATAAATTTGTAACACTATGATATAAATCCACACATCACAAAGGAGTATCAGAGATAGCTTGTTTCTAGTTTTTCTCTGGGAATATTCAGGTTTTTTCCCACAGGCCACCAAGGGCTCCAAAATGTCCCTTCACAGATTCCACAAAAAGAGTGTTTCCAATCTGCTGAATCAAAAGAAAGGCTTACCTATCATACATCCAAAATCAGTTTCACAGATAGCTTCTTTGTAGTTTTATCTGAGGATATTCAGTTTTTCCCCATAGGCCTCCAAGGGCTCCCAAATGTCCCTTCGCCGATTCTACAAAAACAGAGATTCCACCAGAACGAATAAAAAGAAAGGTTTAACTCTGTGAGATGAATCCACACTTCAAAAAGCAGTTTCCCAGTTAGTTTCTTTGTGGTTTTTAATCTGGGGATATTGGGTTTTTCCCCATAGGCCTCAATAAGCTCCCAAATGTCCCTTCGTACATTCTACAAAAAGAGTGTTTCCAAACTGCTGAATGTATCTGGGGATGTGCGGTTTTTACCTATAGGCTACAATGGGCCCTGAAGTATCCCTTTGCAGATTCTGCAAAAAGATTGTTTCAAACGTGCTGAATGAAAAGAAAAGTTCAAATCGGTGAGATGAATTCACACATCACAAATAAGTTTCACAGATAGCTTCTTTCTAGTTTTTATGTCAAGATATTTTGTTTTTCCCCACAGGCCACCATGTGCTCCCAAATGTCCCCTCACACATTCTACAAAAGGACTGTTTCAAGTCTACCGAATGTAAAGAAAGGTTCAACTCTGTGAGATGAATGTGAGATGAATCCACGCATCACGAAGCAGTTTCACAGATAGCTTCTTCCTAGTTTTTATCTGAGGATATTCTTTTTTTCCCATATGCAGCAATGGGCTCTGAAAAGTCCCTTTGAAGATTCTACAAAAAGAGTGTTTCCAACCTAATGAATCAAAAGAAAGGTTTAACTCTGTGAGATGATTCCACACATCAACAAGAAGGTTCTCAGTAGCTTCTTTCCGGTTTTTATCTGGGGATGTTCAATGTTTTCCGATAGTCCTCAAAGGGCTCCAAAACACCCTTTGTATATTCTACAAAAAGAGTGTTTCCAAGGTGCTGAATCAAAATAAAGATTTACCTCTGTGAGATGAATCCACACATCAACAAACAGTTTCACAGATAGCTTTTTTCTAGTATTTATCTTGGGATATTCAATTTTTCCTCATTGGTCTCAATGGGCTCCCAAATGTGCCTTTGCAGATTCTACAAAAAGACTGTTTCCAGCCTTCTGAATCAAAACAAAGGTTTAACTCTGTGAGTTGAATAAACACATCACCAAGCAGTTTCACAGAAAGCTTATTTCTATTATTTACCTGGGGATATTCATTTTTTTCCCCATAGGCCTCAAAGGGTTCCCAAATGTCCCTTCACAGATTCTATAAAAATAGTGTTTCCAAACAGCTGATTCAAAAGAAAGGTTTAACTCTCTGAGATGGATCCACACATCATCAAGCAGTTTTCCAGATAGCTTCTTTCTAGATTTTATCTGGGGATATTTGATTTTTTCCAATAGGCCTTCATTGGTTCCCAAATGTTCTTTCACAGATTCAATAAAACAATTGTTTTCAATCCGCTTAATCAAAAGAAAGGTTTAACTATGTGCGATGAATCTGCACATTACCAAGCAGTACCACAGATAGCTACTTTCTAGTTTTTATCTGGGAATATTTGCTTTTTCCCCATAGGCTTAAATGGGCTCCCAAATGTCCCTTCAGAGATTCTACAAAAAAAAAAAATATATTTTGAACCTGATGAAACAAAATAACGGTTTAACTGTGTGAGATGAGTCCACACATCACTAAGCAGTTTCACATATCACTTGTTTCTAGTTGTCACCTGATGATATTCGTTTTTTTCCCATAGGCCTAAAGAGTTCCCAAAAGTCCCTTTGTAGTTTCTACAAAACAAGTGTGTCCAATCTGTTGAATCAAAAGGATATTAAAAGACAGCATCTTTCTAGTTTTTATCTGGGTATATTACGTGTTTCCCCTTAGTACTCAATGGGCTTCCAATCACCTCTATGCAGATGCTACAAAAATAGTCTTTACATTCCGCTGAATTAGAAAAAGTATTAACTCTTTCAGATGAATCCACACATCACCAAGCAGTTTCACAGTCAGCTTCTTTCTAGTTTATATCTGCAGATACTTGGTTTTCCTTATAGGGTCAATGGGTTCTTAAATGTCTCTTTGCAGATTCTACAAAGGATTTTCAACCTGCTGAATCAAAAGTATAGTTTATCTCTCTGAGGTGAATCCACAAATGACCAAGCAATTTCACAGATAGCTTCTTTTTAGTTTTTACCTGAGGATATTCAATTTTCCCCATAGGCCTCAATGGGTTTTCAACGGTTTCTTCACAGATTATACTAAAGGAGTGTTTCCAACCTGCTGAATCAAAAGAAAGGTTTGTCTCTCAGAGATGAATCCTCACATCACCAAGCAGTTTCATAGACAGTTTATTTCTAGTTTTTCTCTGGGGATATTCTCTTTTTCCCCATAGGCCTGAATGGGATCCCAAATGTTCCTTCATAGATTCTACAAAAGAAGTGTTCCAATCTGCTGACTCAAAAGAAAGGTTTAAACCTCTGTGATGAATCCTCACATCACAAAGCAGTTTCAGATAGCTTCTTTCTAGTTTTTATCTGGGGATATTCTGTTTTTTCCCCATAGACCTCAATATGCTTCCAAGTATCCCTTCACAGACTCTACAAAAAAAGTGTTTATAATCTGCTGAACCAAAGGAAAAGTTTAACTCTGCCAGATGAATTCCAATCTTTAAGCAGTTTCACAGGTAGTTTCTTTCTAGTTTTTATCTGGAAATATTAGGTTTTTCCCACATAGGTCTCAATGGACTCCAAAATGTCCCTTAACATATTCTACAAAAAAAGTGATTCCAACCTGCTGAATGAAAAGTAAGGTTTAACTCTGTGAGATGAATTCATACATTACTATACAGTTTAACAGAGAGCTTCTTTCTATTCTTAGGATATTCTGTTTTCCCCTTAGGCCTCAATGGGTTCTTATATGTCCCTTTGCAGATTCAAAAAAAGATTGTCTCCAAACTGCTGAATCAATAGAAATTTCGTTTCCATGGGCCTCAATTGGCTCCCAAATGTCCCCTCACAAATCCTAAAACAGAAAAGTGCTTCCAACCTGCTGAATCAAAAGTAAGTTGTAACTCTGTGAGATGAATCCACACATCATCAAGCAGTTTCACAAATAGCTTTTTGTAGTTTTTATCTGGGGATATTTGATATTTTTCCCATAGGCTTTAATGGGTTCCCAAATATCCTTTCACAGATTCTACAAAAAGATTGTTTTCAAATTGCTGAATCAAAAGAATGGTTTAACTATGAGAGACAAATCCATACATCACCCTTGGAGAGTCTACAAAAAAAGTGATTCCAACCCACTGAATGAAAGAAAGGTTCACCTCTGTGAAATCAATCCTCACATGACAAAGTAGTTACTCAGATAGCTTCTTTCTAGCTTTTATATGAGTATATAATTTTCCACATGCTCCATTGGGCTCTGAAACGTCCCTTCACAGATTCTACAAAAAAAGTGTTTAAAACCTGCTGAATCAAAAGAAAGTTTTATCTCTGTGAGATGAATCCACACATCATAAAGCACTTTCATAGATAGCGTCTTTTTGTTTTTTACCTGGATATACTTGGTTTTTCTTCATAGGCCAGAGTGGGCTCCAAAATGTCCCTTCGCAGGTACTACAATAAACATTGCTGTCAACCTGCTGAATCAACAGAAAGGTTTAACTATGTGAGATGGATCCATACATCACAAAGCAGTTCCACAGACAACTTCTTTCTAGTTTTTATCTGGGAATACTCTGTTTTCCCCCATAGGCTTCAATGGGCTCTCTAATATCCCTTCACAGATTCTGCAAAAAGAGTGTTTCCAACCTGCTGAATCAAAAGAAAGTTTTACCCCTGTGAAATGAATCCAGACATCACCAAGCAGTTTCACTGATAGCTTCTTTATAATTTTTATCTGGAGATATTCTTTTTTTTTTCTCTATAGGCCTGAATGGGCTCCCAAATCTCCTTTTGCAGATTCTACAAAAAGAGTATTTCCAATGTGCTGAAACAAACGACAGCTGTAAATCTGTGATATGAATCCAAAAATCACAAAACAGTTTAACAGACAGCTTCTTTCTAGTTTTTATTCGGGAATATTCAGTTTTTCCCCATAGGCCTCAACAAGCTCCAAAATGTCCCTTTGCAGATTTTATAAAAAGAGTGATTCCAACTGGATGAATCAAAAGAAAGGTTTAACTCTGTGAGAAGAATCCAAACATCTCAAAGCAGTTTCACAGATATATTCTTTCTAGTATTTCTCTGGGAATATTCTTTTCTTTTTTTTTCCATAGACATCAATTGGTTCACAAAAGTACCTTCACAGATTCTACAAAAAGAGTGTTTCCAACCTACTGAATCAACAGAAAGGTTTAACTTTGTGAGATGAATCCACACATCATGAAGCAGTTTCACAGATAGCTTCTTGTAATTTTTATCTAGCAATATTTGATTTTTCCTTGTAGGTCTCAATGGACTCCCAAATGTCCTTTCACAGATTCTACAAAAAGAGTGTTTCCAACCTGCTGAATCCCAAGAAAAGTTTAACTCTGTGAGATGAATCTACACATCATGAAGCAGTTTCACACATAGCTTCTTTATAGTTTTATTCCGGGGATAATTGTTTTTTTCCCCACAGGTCTCTGTGGGCTCCCAAATGTTTCTTCACAGATTCTACAAAAAGAGTGTTTCCAACCTGTTGAATCAAATGAAAGGTTTAACTCTATCTGGTGAATCCACCCATCACCAAGCAGTTTCACAGATAGATTTTTTTTCTGGTTTTTGTCTGGGGATATTTGGTTTTTTTTTTTTCTCTACAGGCCTCAATGGGCTCCAAGATGTTTCTTTGGAGAATCTACAAAAAGAGGGTTTCCAATCATCTGAACTCAAAGAAAGGTTTAACTCTGTGAGATTAATCCACACATCACCAGGCAGTTTCATAGATAGCTTCCTTGCAGCTTTTATGTAGGGATATTTATTTTTTGTCCATAGGTCTCAATGGGCACCAAAACGTCCCTTCACAGATCCTACAAAAAGAGTGTTTCCAATCTACTGAATCAAAAAAATGTTCAACCCTGTGAGAAGAATCTTCACACTGCCAAGCAGTTTCACAGATAGCTTCTTTCTAGTTTTTATTTGGAAATATTTGATTTTCTCCTGTAGTCCACAATGGGCTCCCAAATGTCCCTTCACAAATTCTACAAAAAGAGTGTTTCCAACCTGCTGAATCCCAGGAGACGTTTAACTCTGTGAAATAAATCCACACATTACAAAGCTGTTTTACAGATTGCTTCTTTCTAGTGTTTATCTGGGGATATTCTGTTTTTCCCCATAGGCCTCAATGGACTCCCCAATGTCCCATCACCAATTCTACAAAAATAATTTCTCCAACCTGCTGAATCAAAAGAAAAGTTGAACTCTGTGAGATGAATCCACACATCACAAAGCAGTTTCACATATAGCTTCTTTCCAGTTTTTATCTGGAGATATTGGGTTTTTCTTCATATGTCTCAATGCAATCCAAAATGTCCCTTCGTAAATTGTACAAAATGAGAGTTTCCAACCTGTTGAATAAAAAAAAAGGCTTAAATCTCTGAGATGAATTTTTACATCACCAAGAAGTTTCACAAATAGCTTCTTTCTAGTTTTCATTGAGGAATATTTGGTTTTTCTCCATAGGCCACAATGGGCTGTTAAATGTTCCTCCACAGATCCTAAAAAAAGAGGGTTTCCAAATCAGCTGAATCAAAAGAGAGTTTTAACTCTGTGAGATGATTCCACACATCAAAAGCAGTTTCACAGATAGCTTCTCTCTTATTTTTATCTGAGGATATTCCCTTTTCCTCCAAAGGCCTCAATGGGCTCCCAATTGTTTTTTGCAGATTCTACAAAAAATAGAATCAACCCACTGAATCAAAAGAAAGGTTTAACTCTGTGACATAAACCCTTAGAACACAAAGCAGTTTCACAGATAGTTTCTTTCTAGTTATCCCCAGATAAACTGGGGATATTCATTTTTTCAACATTGGCAGCAATGGGCTCCCAAATGTTCCTTCACTGATTCTGCAAAAAGGGTGTCTCCAAACCTGCTGAAACAAAAGAAAGTTTTAACTCTGTGAGATGAATCCACACATAAAAGAGCAGTTTCACAGGTAGCTTCTTTTTAGTTCTTATCTGGGTATATTCTATTTTTTCTTATAGGCCTCAAAGGGCTCCCAAATGTCTCTTTGCAGATTCTACAGAAAGACGGTTTCCAACCTGCTGAATGAAAAGAAAGGTTTAACTGTGTGTGATGAATTCATATATCAGAAAGCAGTTTCAGATAGTTGCTTTCCAGTTTTTATTTAGGGATACTCGGTTTTTCTTCATAAGCCTAATGTACTCTCAAATGTCCCTCCACTGTTCTATGAAAAGGGTACTTCCAACCTGGTGAATCATAAGAAATGTTTAACCCTGTGAGATGTATGTGCACATCTTAAAGCAGTTTCACAGATAGCTTCTTCCAACTTTTTATCTGGTATTATTCAGTTTTTACCCATGAGCTTCAAAGGGCTCCAAAATGTCATTTTGCAGATTCTACAATAAGAGTGCTTCCAACAAGATGAAGCAAAAGGAAGCATCAATTATTTCAGATGAATCCTCACATCACAAAGTAGTTTCACAGATAGCTTATTTCTAGTTTTTATCTGGGGATATTCAGTTTATTCCCACATGCTCATATGGGCTACCATAAGTCCCTTCGCAGATTGTACAAAAAGAGTGTTTCCAACCAGCTGTATTAAACAATAGGTTTAATTCTGTAAGATGAATCCGCAAATCACAAAGAAGTTTCACAAATACCTTTTTAAAGTTTTCATCTAAGGATATAGGGTTTATCTTCATAGGCCTCAATAGGATTTCAAATGTTCCTTTGCAGATTCCACAAAGAGGGGTTCTCCAACTTGTTGAATCAAAAGAAACATTTAATTCTGTGAAATGAATCCATGCATCACCAAGCAGTTTCACAGATAGCTTCTTTCTAGTTTTTAATCTGGGGACATTTGGTTTCTCTTCTTAGGCTTCAATGGGCTCCCAAATGACCCTTTCCAGATTCTACAAAAAGAGTGCTTCCATCCTGCTGAGTCAAAATAGAGGTTTAACCCTGAGAGATGAATCCACACATTACAAAGCAGTTTCACAGATAGCTTCCTTCTAGTTTTTATCTTGGGATATTTAGTTTTTCAGCATTGGATGAAAGAGTGTTTCCAACCAACTCAATCAGTTGGAAGGTTTAAATCTGTGAGATGAATCCACAGAACACAAAGCAGTTTCAAAGATAGCTACTTTCTAGTTTTTATCTGGGGATATTCTGTTTTTCCCCATAGGCCTCAGTGGGCTCCCAAATCTTTCTTTGCAGACTCTAGAAAAAGAGTTTTTCTAACCTGCTGAGCCAAAAGAATGGTTTAACTCTGTGAGATGAATCCACTCATCACAAAACAGCATCACAGACAATTTCTTTCTAGTTTTTATCTGGGAATATTCGTTTTTTCCCCTTAGACCTCAATGTCTTCTTAAATGTTTCCCTGCGAATTCTACAAAAAGAGTGTTTCCAACTAACTCAATCAATCAAAAGGCTTAACTCTGTGAGATGAATCCACACATCACAAAGCAGTTTCACAGATAATGTTTTTCAAGTTTTTATATTAAGTTTTTCTTCATAGGCCTCAATAGGATCCCAAATACATGGAGATATTCTGTTTTTGCTTATAAACCTCAATGGGCTCTCAAATTTCCCTTCACAGTACTACTAAAAGGGTGTTTCCAGCCTGGTGAATCACAGAGAGGTTTAACTCTGTGAGATGAATCCACACATCACAAAGCAGTTTCACAGACAGCTTCTTTGTAGTTTTTGTTGGGAGATAATAGATTTTTTCCCATATTCCTCAAAACGCTTCCAAAAGTCCATTTGCAGATTCTATGAAAAGAGTGTTTTCAACCAACTGAATCAATCAAAAGCTTAACTCTGTGAGATGATCCCACACATCAAAAAGAACTTTCACAGATACAATTTTTCAAGTTTTTAACTGGAGATATTGGGTTTTTCCCCATAGGACTCAATGAGTTCCCAAATATCCCTTTTCAGATACTACAAAATGAGTGTTTTTAAGCTACTGAACAAAAAGAAAATTTAAGTCTGTGAGATGAATTCACACATGATCAAGGAGTTTCATACAGAGTTACTTTCTAGTGTATATCTGGTGTATATCTATTCTGTTTCCCTATAGGCCTCAGGGGGCTCCCAAATGTCTTTTTGCAGATTCTACAAAAACAGTATTTCTAATATGCTGAATCAAAAGAAAGGTTTAACTCTGTGAGATGAATCAACGCATCACAAAGTTGTTTCACTTATAGCTTCTTTCTGGTTTTTATCTGGGGATATTCATTTTTCCAACATAGGCCTCAATGGGCTCCTGAATGTCCATTCAAAGATTCTACAGAATGTTGTTTACAACCTACTGAATTAAAAGGTGGGTTTAACTCCGTGTGGTGAATCCACACATCACAAAGAACTTTCACAGATACCATTTTTCTAGTTTTTATCTGGAGATAATTGGTTTTTCCCCATAGGACTCAATGACGTCCCAAATACCCCTTTTCAGATTCTACAAAATGAGTGTTTTTAAGCTGCTGAATTGTAAGAAAAGTTTAAGTATGTGAAATGAATTTATACATCACCAAGCAGTTTCACACAGAGTTTCTTTCTATTATTTATCAGGGGATATTCCATATTTCCCCATAGGCCTCAGGGGGCTCCCAATGTCCTGTCACAGATTCTACAAAAAAAAAAAGAGTTTCCAACATGCTTAATCAAAAGAAAGGTTTAACTCTGTGAGATGAATCCATGCATCACAACAATGTTTCACTTATAACTTCTTTCTTTTTTTTATCTGGGGATATTCTCTTTGTCAACATAGTCCTCAATGGGCTCCAGAATGTCCATTTTCAGATCATACAAAACGTTGTTTCCAACCTACTGAATCAAGAGAGAGCTTTAACTGCGTGTGGTGAATCCACACATCACAAACCATTTTCACATACAGCTTCTTTCTAGTTTTCACCTAAGGATACTGTTTACCCCATAGGCCTCAAAGAGGTCCCAAATGTCCCTTTGCAGATACTTCAAAAAGAATATTTGCAACCTGCTTAATCAAGAGAAATTTTTAACAATGTAAGATGAATCCACACATCACTAAGCAGTTTCACAGATAGCTTCTTTCTAGTTTCTATCTGGGGATTTTCGGTTTTTCCCCATACCCCTCAAAGGGCTCTCAAATGTCCCTTTGCAAATTCTACAAAAAGAGTGTTTCCAACCTTCTTAATAAAAAAAGGTTTAACTCTGTGAGATGCATCCACACATCACATATCAGTTTCACAGATAGCTTCTTTCTAGTTTTTATCTGGGAATATTCAATTTTTTTTCCATAGGACTTAATTGGCTCCCAAATGTAACTTTACAGATTCTACAAAAAGATTGTTTCTAACCTGATGAATCAAAAGAAAGCTTTAACTTCGTGAGATTAATCCTGACATCACAAAACAGTTTCACAGAGAGCTTCTTTCTAGTTTTTATCTGGGGATGTTCGGTATTTCCCCATAGTCCTCAATGAGCTCCAAATTGTCCCTTCGCAGATTCCACAAAAAGAGTGTTTCCAACATGCTGAATCAATGGAAAGGTTTACCTCTGTGAGATGCATCCACCTAACACAAAACAGTTTCAAAGATAGCTCCTTTCCAGTTTTTCCAAGTGAGATGAATCCACACATCACCAAGCAGTTTCACAGATAGCTTCTTTCTAGTTTTTATCTGGGAATATTCGGACTTTCCCCCATAGATTTCATTTGGCTCCAAATGTCCCTTCCCAGATTCTACAAAAAGAGTATTTCCAACCTGCTGAATGAAAAGAAAGTTTACCTCTGTGAGACTAATCCACTACTACACTAAACAGTTTCACAGATAGCTCCTTTCTAGTTTTTGTCTGGAGATATTATGTTTTTCTCCATATGCCTCAAAGTACTCTGAAATGTTCCTTTGCAGATTCTAAAACAAGAGGGTTTCCAACTTGCTGAATCAAAAGAAAGGTTTAACTTTGTGAGATGAATCCACACAACAAACAGTAGTTTCACAGATATCTTCTTACTAGTTTTTCCTGTGGTTATTTGGTTTTTACTCATAGTTCTCAATGGTCTCCCAAATGTTCCTTCACAGATTCTACAAAAAGAGTTTGAAACATGCTAAATCGAAAGAAACACGTAAATCTGTGAGATGAATGTATTCATCACAAAGTAGTTTCACAGATAGCTCCTTTCTAGCTTTTATCTGAAGATATTCAGTCTTCCCCATAGGCCTCAATAACCTCCCAAATATCCCTTCACAGATTATACAAAGAGAGTGCTTCCAACATGCTGAATCAAAAGAAAAATATAACTCTGTGACATGAATCCACGCATTACAAATAGTTTCAAAGATAGCTCCTTTCTAGTTTCTATTTGGAGATAGTCAATTTTTTTCCAAAGGCCTCAATGTGCTCCCAAATGTCCCATCACAGATTCCACAAAAAGAGTTTTTCCAAACCACTTAATCAAAAGGAAGGTGTAACTCTATGAAACGAATCCACATATCACAAATCAGTTTCACAGATAGATTCTTTCTATTTTTATCTGGTGATTTTCAGTTTTTCCCCATAGGCCTGAATAGGCTGCCAAATGTTTCTTGGCAAATTCTACAAAAAAAGTGTTTCCATCTGGCTGTATGAAAAGAATGGTTAAACTTTGTGAGACGAATCCACACATCAAAAAGCAGTTTTTCAGGGAGGTTCCTTCTAGTTTTTTGGAGGGAGTTACTCAGTTTTTCCACATAGGTCTCAATGGGTTCCCAAATGAACCTTTGCAGATTCTACAAAAAAGGTAAAATCCAACCTGCTGAATGTAAAAATGGTTTAATTCTGTGAGATGAATCCACGCATCACCAAGCAGTTTCACACATAGCTTCTTTCTAGTTTGCCTCTGATGATATTTGTTTTTTTCCTCCTAGGCCTCAAAGGACTCCAAAATGTCCCTTCGCAGATCCTTCAAAAAGAGTGTTTCCAACCTGCTGAATCAAAACAAAGGTTTAACTCAGTACAATGAATACACACGTCACAAAGCACTTTCAGAGATAGCTTCTTTCTAGTTTTTATCTGAGGATATTCAGTGTTCTTTCATAGACCTCAGTGGGCTCTGAAATGTCCCTTTGCAGATCCTACAAAAAGAGTGTTTCCAACCTGCTGAATCAAAAGAAACGTTTAACTCTGTAAAATGAATGCACACATCACCAAGCACTTTCACAGATAGCTTATCTATCTATTTTTATTGGTAGATATTCAGTTTTTCCCCTTAGGTCTCAATGGGCTCCCAAATAGTCCCTCACAGATTCTACAATAAGAGTATTTCCAACCTGCTGAATTAAAAAAAAAAGGTTAACTATGTAAAATGAATCCACACATCAACAAGCAATTTAACAGATAGCTTCTTTCTAGTTTTTATCAGGGGATATTCTGTTTTTTCCCCCAGGCCTCAATGGGCTCCCAAATGTTCCTTTGCAGATACTACAAAAAGAATATTTCCAATGGTATCAATCAAAAGAAAGGTTTAACTCTGTGAGATTAATCAAACATCCCAAAGCTGTTTCACAAACAGATTCTTTTTAGGTTTTGTCTGGTGATATTAGGTTTTTTGCTGTAGAATTAAATGGACTCCTAAATGTCCCTTTGCAGGTTCTACAAAAGAAGTGTTTCCAACTTGCTGAGACAAAATAAAGGTATTACTCTTTGAGATGAATCCACACATTATCAAGCAGTTTCACAGAAAGATTTTTTTCCAGTGCTTATCAGGGAATATTCAGTTTTTCAACATAAACCTCAAGGGGCTGTAAAAAGTTTATTCACAAATTACGTAAAAAGAGTGTTTCCAAACTGCCAATTAAAAAAAAAAAAAAAGGTCTAACTCTGTGAGATGAATCCACACATCACAAACAGTTTCACAGATAGCTTTCATTCTAGTTTCATATGTGATTATATTGTGTTTTCCCCTTAGGCCTCAATGGGATCTGAAAAGTCACATTGCAGATTCTCCAAAAAGAGTATTTTCAACCTGCTGAATCAAAAGAAAGGTTTAATTCTGTGAACTGAATCCACACATCACCAACCAGTTTCATAGATAGCTTCTTTCTAGTTTTTATGTGGAGATATTCAGTTTTTCCCAGTAGGCCTCAATGCACTCTCAAATGTTCCTACGCAAGTTCTACAAAAACAGTTTTTCCAAACTGCTGAATCAAAAGAAAGGTTTACCTTTGTGATTTGGGTCCACACATCACAAAGCAGTTTCACAGATAACTTCTTTCCAGTTTTTATATAGGGATATTCTGTTTCTCCCCATAGGCCTCGATGGACTCTCAAGTGTCTCTTCACAGATTCTACAAAAAAAGTGTTTCCAAGCTGCTGAATGAAAAGAAAGGTTTAACTCTGTGAGAAGAATCCACACAACACAAGGTAGTTTTAGAAGTAGATTCTTTCTAGTTTTTATCTGGGGATATTCCATTTTTCACCTTTGGCTTTACTAGGCTCTCAAATGTCCCTTTGCCAATTCTGTGAAATTGTTTCCAAACTTCTGAATCAAATGAAAGGTTTAACTCTGTAAGATGAATCCATACATCACAAAACAATTTCACAGATAGCTTCTTTCTAGTTTTTCTGTGGTCATATTCGATTTTACCCCATAGGACACAATGGGCTCCCAAATGTCCCTTCACAGATTCTACAAAAAGAGTGTTTCCAACCTGAAGAGTCAAAAGGAAGGTTTAACTCTGTGAGATAAATTGACACATCAAAAAGCAGATTCACAGATCACTTCTTTCTAGTTTTTGCTCAGGCTATTTGGTTTTTCCTCATAAGCCTCAATGGACCACAAAATGTCCCTTTGCAAATTCTAAAAAAAGAGTGTTTCCTACCTGCTGAATCAAAAGAAAGTTTTAACTTTGTGAGATGAATCAACACATCACAAAGCAGTTTCACAAACAGTGTTTTTCTAGATATTATCTGGGGATATTCACTTTTTCTTCATAGACTTCAATGGGCTCCCAAGTGTCCCTTCACAGATTCTACAAAAAGAGTGTCTCCAACCTGCTGTATCAAAAGAAGGGTTTAAGTTAGTGAGAAGAATCCACAAATCACAAAGCTGTTTAATAGATAGTTTCTTCCTAGTTTTTATCAGGAACATTTTGTTTCTCCCTATAGGCCTCAATGGGCTCCAAAATGTCCCTTCGCAGATTTTACAGAAAGAGTCTTTCCATGCTGCTGAACTTAAAGAAAAGTTTAACTCTGTGAGAATAATCCAAAAATCACAAAACAGTTTCACAGATAGATTCTTTCCAGTTTTTATCTGGGGATATTCAGTTTTCCCCCATAGGACTCAAAGTGCTCTATAATATCCCTTTGAAGATTATACATATATAGTGTTCCCAATCTGCTGAATCAAAAGGAAAATTTAAGTCTGTGAGATGAATCCACACATCACAAAGTAGTTTCACAGAGAGCTTCTTTCTAGTTTTTGTGTGGGGATATTCAGTTTTTCCTTATAGGCCACAATGGGCTCCATAATGTCCCTAGCAGATTCTACAAAAAGATTGTTTCCAATCTGCTGAAGCAAAAGAAAGGTTTAACTCTATGAGATGAATTGACATGTCACAAAGTAGATTCACAGATAGCTTCTTTCTAGTTTTTATCTCAGGCTATTTGGTTTTTCCTCATAGGCCTCAATAGAGTGCAAAATGTCCCTTTGCAATTATACAAAAAAAGAGTGTTTCCAACCTGCTGAATCAAAAGGAGGTTTTACCTCTGTGAGATGAATCGACATATCACAAAGCAGTTTCACAAACAGCTTCCTTCTAGATTTTATCTGGGGATATTTGGGTTTTCCTCATAGGCCTCAATGGACTCCCAAATGATCCTTTGCAGATTCTATGAAAAGAATGTTTCCAAGAAGCCGAATCAAACAGAAGGCTTAACTCTGTGTGATGAATCCACACATCACAAAGCAGTTTCACACATAGCTTATTTCTAGTTTTTATCTGGGGATATTCGGTTTTCACCCATAGGCCTCAATGTGTTCCCAAATATTCCTTCACAGATTGTACAAAAAATGTGTCTCCAAGATGTTGAATGAAAAGAAAGGTTTAACTCTGTGAGATGAATCCACGCAACAGAAGGCAGTTTTGCAAACAGATTCTTTCTACCTTTTATCTGGGGATATTAGTTATTTTTACCATTGGCCTTAATGGGCTCCCAAATGTATCTTCACAGATTCTATGAAAAGAGTGATTCCAACCTGCTGAATAAAAAGAGAGGTTTAACACTGTGAGATAAATAAACACAGCACAAAGCAGTTTCACAGATAGCTTCTTTCTAATTTTTATGTGGGGATATTTGGTTTTTCCCCATAGGCCTCAAAGGACTCCAAAATGTCCCTTTGCAGATTCTGCAAAAAGAGTGTTTCCAATCTGGTGAATCGAATGAAGGTTTATTTCTGCTAGCTGAATTCACACCTGACAAAGCAGATTCACAGATAACTTATTTCTATTTTTATCTCGGGCTATTCAATTTTTCCTCATAGGCCACAATAGACCGCAAAATGTCCCTTTGCAGATTCTAAAAATAGAGTGTTTCCAACCTGCTGAATCAAAGGGAATTTTTAACTCTGTGAGATGAATTGGCACATCACAAAACAGTTTCACAGATAGTTTTATTCTAGAATATCTTGGGATATTCAGTTTTTCCCCATAGACCTCAAAGGGCTCCCAAATGTCCCTTCATAGATTTTACAATAAGAGTGTTTCCAACATGCTGAATCAAAAGGAAGGTTTAACTCTCTTAATATATCCACACGTCACAAAGCTGTATCACATATAGCTCCTTTCTGTTTTTTATCCTGGGATATTCGGTTTTTCCCCTTAGGATTCAATGGGATTTAAAATGTCCTTTGCTGATTCTAGAAAAAGAGTGTTTAAAACATGCTGAATCAAAGGAAAGATGTAACTCAGTAAGATGTATAAGTACATCAGAAAACAGTTTCACAGATAACTTCCTTCTAGTTTTTATCTCAAGGTATTCCATTATTCCCCATAGGCCACAAAGAGCTCCCAAATGTCCCTTCACACATTCTACAAAAAGAGTGTTTCCAAACTGCAGAATCAAAAGAAGGGTTTAACTCTGTGAGATGAATCCACATATGACCAAGTAGTTTAAAATAAAGCTGCATTCTAGTTTTTTTCTGTTAATATTCCATTTTTCCCCATAGGCCTCAGTGAGCTCCGAAGTGTTCCTCAGAGATTCTATAAAAAGAGTGTTAACAGTCTGCTGAATCAAAAGAAAAGTTTAACTTTGTTAGATGAATACACACATCACCAAGCAGTTTCAGATAAAGTTTCTTTCTAGTTTTTGGGTGGGGATATTCCGTTTTCACCTGCAGGCCTCAACAGTCTCACAAATGTCCCTTAGCAGATTCTGCAAAAAGAGTTTCCGCCCTGCTGAATCAAAAGAAAGGTTTAACACCGAGATGAATTGAAACATCAAAAAGCAGTTTCACAATTAGCTTTTTTCTAAATTTTTTCTTGGGATATTCAGTTTTTCCTCATAGGCCTCAATGGACTCCCAGATGTCCCTTTGCAGATTGTACAAAAACAGTGTTTCCAACCTCCTGAATCAAAAGAAAGGTTTAACTTTGTGAGATGAATCCACAAATCACAAAGCAGTTTCATAGATAGTTTCTTCCTAGTTTTTATCTGGGGATATTCGGTTTCTCCCTATAGACCTCAATGAGCTCCCAAATGTCCCTTCGCAGATTCTACAAAAAGAGTGTTTCTAATCTGCTGAATCAAAAGAAAGGTATAAATCTATGAGAATAATCCACAAATTGCAAAGTAGTTTCACAGATAGCTTCTTACCAGTTTTTATCTGGGGATATTTGGTTTTTCCCCATAGGACTCAAAGTGCTCTGTAACGTACCTTCGAAGATTATAAAAAAGTTAGTGTTTCCAACATGCTGAATCAAAAGGAAAATTTAACTCTGTGAGATGAATCCACACATCACGAAGAAGTTTCACAGAAAGCTTCTTTCTAGTTTTTATCTGGGGATACTAGTTTTTTCCCCATAGACTTCAACGGGCTCCAAAATGTCCCTTCAGAGATTCTACAATAAGAATATTTCCAACCTGCTGAAACAAAAGGATGGTTTAACTCTCTTAATGAGTCCACATATCACAAAACTGTTTCACAGATAGCTCCTTTCTATTTTTTATCCTGGGATACTTGGTTCTTCCCCTTGGAATTCAATGGGGTTCAAAATGTCCCTATGCTGATTCTTCAAAAAGAGTGTTTGCAACCTGCTGAATCAAAGAAAATGTTGTAACTCTGTAAGATGTATCCATACATTAGAAAACAGTTTCACAGATAATTTCTTTCTAGTTTTTATCTCAGGATATTCCTTTATTCCTCATATGCCACAATGGGCTCCCAAATGTCCCTTCACAGATTCTACAAAAAGAGTGTTTCCAAACTGCTGAATCAAAAGAAAAATTTATATCTGCGAGATGAATCCACACATTAGCAGTTTCATAGATAGAATCTTTTTGGTTTTATCTGGGAATATTCCATATATATTATTATTATTATTATTATTATTATTATTATTATTATTATTTTATTATACTTTAAGTTCTAGGGTACATGTGCACAACGTGCAGGTTTGTTACATATGTGTACATGTGCCATGTTGGTGTGCTGCACCCATCAAGTGGTCATTTACATTAGGTATATCTTCTAATGCTATCCTTCCCCCCCTCCCCCCTCCCCACAATAGGACCCGGGGTGTGATGTTCCCCTTCCTGTGTTCAAGTGATCTCATTGTTTAATTCCCACCTATGAGTGAGAACATGCCAGAATGGCATTATACCAATCTACTTAAATGGCTCATTTTGTTAATGATTGGCAAGCCAATTCCACCAAAATGGGGAATTCTCAACAAAGCATTGATCAAAAATTGGCTGATCAAATTAATGATTTAAGACAGTCTGCTATTTGGCTTGGAGATTGGGTCTCGAACATCACATGTAAATGTGGTGCAATTGGAGCACTTCTGATTTCTGTATCACCCCATATTCCTGTAATGAGACTGATCATTCATGGGAAATGGTCAAAGGACACCTTCTTGGTAGGGAAGATAATTTATCACTGGACATAACTAAATAAAAGAAACAAATTTTTGAAGCCTCTCAAGCTCACTTATCCATAGCGCCTGGGGATGAGGCATTAGATCAGGTGGCAGAAAATCTTTATGGACTAAACCCCACGACTTGGATTAAATCTATTGGGGGTTCCACTGTAGTAAATTTTGGAATTATGTTTCTCTGTTTAATCATCTTGTCTTTAGTGTGCTGGACCAGTCAAAGAATCCTGCGTCAAAATTGAGAGAACAAATGAGACATCAGTGCCATGGCACATTTATATACAAAGAAAGGGAGATATGTTGCAGGAAATCAGGGACCCCAAATGGAGGGACCAGCTGAAGCCATGGCAGAAGAACATAAATTGTGAGGATTTCATGGACCTTTATTAGTTCCCCAAATTAATACTTTTATAATTTCTTACACCTGTGTTTACTGCAATCTGTGAACATAAATTGTGAAGATTTCATGGACATTTATCACTTCCCCAATCAATACTCTTGTGATTTCCTATGCCTGTCTTTATTTTAGTCTCCTAATCCCATCATCTTTATAAGTTGATGATGTATGTCACCTCAAGACCCTGTGATAATTGTGTTAACTACACAAATTATTGGTAGAGCACATGTGTTTGAATAATATGAAATCTGGGCACCTTAAGAACAGGATAACAGTGATTTTCAGGGAACAAGGGAGATAACCCTAAAGTCTGGCTGCCTGTGGGCAGGGCAGGACAGAGCCATGTTTCTCTTATTTCCAAAAATGGGTAAGAGAAATATCACTGAATTATTTCTCCAGTAAGGAATATTAATAACTAACAGCTCTGGGGAAAAAATGCATTCCCAGGGTGGGACCTCTATAATGGCCGTCCTAGGAAAGTCTGCCTTTTGCAGATGAAACATGCCCTAATCTCCTCCTGCAGCATCCCCAGGCTTGCTAGGATTAGGAAATTCCAGCCTGACAAATTCTAGTCAGACCAGTTCTCTGCTCTTGAACCCTGACAATGCGTGCACAGCAAGACATGGAAGTTCATTAGTGATTCGATTTTAACCCTAACCTTCTGCCTTGGGATATTTTGTTGCCCTTTAAGCATGTGATCTCTGTGACCCACATCCTATTCTTACACTCCCTACTCTCTGAAAATTGCTAATAAAAACTTGCTGGTTTTACGGTTCAAGGGGCATCATGGAACCTGCTGACATGTGATGTCTTCCCCAGACACCCAGCTTTAACATTTATCTCTTTTATACTCTTTCCCTTTATTTCTCAGACCAGCTTAGGGAAATAGAGAAGAACCCACGTTGTAATATCAAGGGTGGGTTTCCCCCAGTACTCCCAAATGTTCTTCCTCTGATTCTACAAAAAGAATGTTTTCAACCTGCTGAATCAAAACTCTCTGTGAGAGAAATCCACACTTCACAAGGCAGTTTCACTGATAGCATTTTCTAGTTTTTTTCTGGGGATATTTGGTTTTTCCAAATACGCCTCAATGGACTCACAAATGTCCCTTCACAGATTCTACAAAAAGAATGTTTCCAACTAGCTGTATCAAATGGCAGTCTTCAATATGTAATATGAATCCTCGCGACACAAAGCCATTTCTCAGATAGCTTCTTTCTTGTTTTTATCTGTGGATATTTGGTTTCTTTTCCATAGGCCTCCATTGGGTCCCAAAAGTCATTTTGCAGATTCTACAACAACAACGAAAAAAGTTTGCAAATTCCTGAATCAAAAGAAAGGTTTAAATCTGTTAGATGAATCACCAAAACACAAAGCAGCTTCACAGATAGATTCTTTCTAGTTTTTATCTAGGGATATTTGGTTTTTTTTCATAGGCCTCAATGGGCTCCCAAATGTTTATTCACAGATTCTAGAAAGAGTTTTTCCAAATTGCCCTTTCAAAATAAAGGTTGGACTCTGTGAGATGAATCTACATATCACAAAGCAGTTTCATAGGTAGCTTCTTTCTAGTTCTTATCTGGGGATATTCTGTTTTTCTCCATAGGCCACAATGGGCTCCAAAATGTCTCTTCACTGATTCTACAAAAAGCAGGTTTCCAACCTGCTGAGTAAAAGGAAAGGTTTAACTCAGTCCAATGAATCCCTATATCACAAAGCAGTTTTGCAGATAGTTTCTTTCTAGTTATTACGTGGGGATATTCAGTGTTTTCCCCATAGGCCTCAATGTGCTCCCAAATGCTCCCTGGCAGACTCTGCAAGAAGAATACTTTTAACCTGCTGAATAAAAAAAAAAGGAGTTTACCTCTGTGAGATCAAGCCACATATCACAAAGCAGTTTCACAGATAGCTTCTTTGTAGTTATTATCTGGGGATATTCAGTTTTTTCCCACAGGCCACAATGGGTACTTAAGTGTCCCTTCACAGATTCTACAAAAAGAGGGTTTCCAACCTGTTGAATCAAAAGAAAGGTTTAACTCTGTGAGTTGAATCTATCCATCACAAAGCTATGGGGATATTTGTTTTTTTTCCCATAGGCCTCAGAGGACTCCCAAATGCCTTTTTGCAGATTCTACAAAAAGAGTGTTTCAAACCTGCCAAAGCACAGAAAGTTTTAACTCTGTGAAATGAATTGAAATATCAGAAAGCAGTTTTATAGATAGTTTCTTTCTAGTTTTTGTCCGTGTATATTCGGTTTTTTTTCCCCCAGAGGCCACAATGGGCTCCCAAATAATCCTTTGCAGATTCTATGAGAAGTGTGTTTCCAACCTGCTGAATCAAAAGAATGGTTTAGCTCTCTGTGATGAATTAACACGTAACAAATCTAAAGTCGTTTCTCAGATAGCTTCTTTCTAGTTTTTATCTGGAAATATTCACTTTTTTCCCATAGGCCACAATGGCCTCCCAATGTCCCTTTCCAGATTCTATAAAAGGAGTCTTTCCAAACTGCTGCATCTAAAGAAAGTTTTAAACCTGTGAAATGAATTCACACATCACAAAACAGTTTCACAGATAGCTTCTTTCTATTTTTTATCTGGGGATATTCCATTTTTCCCCATAGGCTTCAATGGGCTTTCTAATGTCCCTCTGCAGATACTACAAAAAGAATGTTTCCAATATGCTGAATAAAAATAATGTTTTACATCTGTAAGATGAATCCACACATCACAAAGCAGTTTCACAGATAGCTTCTTTCTCATTTTTAGTTAGGGTATTCAGTTTTACCCCATAGGCCACAATGGTTTGCCAAATGTCCCTTTACAGATTCAACAAAAAGAGTGTTTCCACTCTGCTGAATCAAAAGAAAGGTTTAACACTGTGCCATGAATCCACAGAACACAAAGCAGTTTCAAAGATAGATTCTTTCAAGTTTTTATCTGGGAATATTCAGTTTTTCCCCATAGGCCTTGAAGGGCTCTCAAATGTCCCTTCACAGATTCTATGAAGAAAGTGTTTTCAACCTGGTGAATCAAAAGAGAGGTTTGACTCTGTGAGATGAATGCACACATCACAAAGCAGTTTCACAGATAGCTTCCTTCTCGTTTTTATGTGGGGATATAAAATTTTTTCCCATGGGCTCCAAAGGGCTCCCAAATATCCCTTTGGAGATTATACAAAAAGAGTGTTTCCAACCAGCTGCATCAAACGAAAGCCTTCACTCTGTGAGATAAATTTTCACTTCACAAACCTGTTTCACAGATAGATTCTTTCCAGTTTTTTTCCTGTGGATTTTCAGTTTTTCCTTGTAGGCCACAATGTACTCCCAAATGTCCCTTCACATATTCTACAAATAGTGTGTTTACAATGTGCTGAATTAAAAGAACAGTTTAACTGTCTGCAATGAATTCACACATCACAAAGGAGTTTCTCAGATGGCTTCTTTTTAGTTTTTATGTGGGGATATTCACTATTTCCCCTTAGGCCACAATGGGTTCAAAATGTCCCTTCACAGATTCTATTAAAGGAGTTTTTTCAACTTGCAGAATCAAAAGAAAGGTTGAACTCTGTGAGATGAGTTCACACATAACAAAGCAGATTCACAGATATCTTCTTTCTAGTTTTTATCTGAGGATATTAGGTTTTTCCTTATAGGTCTCATTGGGCTCCCAAATGTCCCTTTGCAGATTCTACAAAAAGAGTGTTTCCAATCTATTGAATCAAAAGAAAGGTTTACCTCGTGAGAATAATTCACACATCACCAAGCATTTTCACGTATAGTTTCTTTCTAGTTTTTCTGTTGAGATATTTGGTGTTTCCCCATAGGCTTCAATGGGCTCCCAAATATCTCTTGGTAGATACTTAAAAAAAAAAGATGTTTATCTGTTGAATCAAAAAAAACCAAAAAAACAAAAAAACAAAGTTTTAACTCTATGAGATGAATGCACATATCACAATACAGTTTCATAGATAGCTTCTTTCTAGTTTTTAATCTGGGGATATTCAGTTTCTCCCCATAGGCCTCAATGTCCTTCAAAATGTCCCTTGGTAGATTCTACAAAAAAATGTGTTCTTAACCTGCTGAATGAAAAGAAAGATTGACCTCTGTGAATTGAATCTGCACATCACAAAGCAGTTTCACAGAGAGGTTCTTTATAGTTTTTATCTGGGGATATTTTTGTTTTCCCCATTGGTTTCAATGGGCTTCCAAGTGTCCCTTCACAGATTCTACAAAATAGTGTTTCCAAACTGCTGTATCAAAAGAAAAGTTTAACTCTGTTAGACGAATCCACACATCAACAAGCAGTTTCAAAGATAGCTTCTGTCTAGTTTTTACCTAGGGATATTCAGTTTTTCATCATTGAGTTCAATGGGCTTCCAAATGTTCCTTCACTGATTCAGTGAAGAGTGTTTCCAATGTGCTGAATCAAAAGAAAGGTTTAACTCTGTGAGATGAAACTACACATTACAAAACAGTTTCACAGATAGCTTATTTGTAGTTTTTTATCTGGATATATTCTTTTTTTTTTCCATAGGTCACAATGGACCCCCAAATGTCCCTTCACTGATTCTACAAAAAGCGTGTTTCCACCCCGCTGAATCAAAAGAAAGGTTTAACTCTGTAAGATGAATACACACATCACCAAGCAGTTTCACAGATAGCTTCTTTCTAATTTTGATCTTGGGATATTCAGTTTTCCTCCAAAGGCCTCAATGGGCTCTGAAATGTCCCTTTCCAGATCCTACAAAAAAAGGGTTTTGAACATGCTGAATCAAAAGAAATGTTTAACTCTGTAAAATGAATGCATGCATCATCAGGCACTTTCACAGATAGCTTCTTTCCAGTTTTTATGTGGAGATATTTGATTTTTCCCCATAGGCCTCAATGGGTTCCCAAATGTCGAGTCACAGATTCTACAAAAAGGTGTTTCCAACCTGCTGAATGAAAAGAAATGTTTAACTCTGTTGGATGAATCCACACATCACAAAGAAGTTTCAGGGATAACTTCTTTAAAGTTTTCATCTTAGGATATTGGATTTCTCTTCATAGGCCTCAATGGGATTTCCAATGTCCCTTTGCAGATTCTACAAAGAGGCAGTCTACAACTAGTTGAATAAAAGAAAAAAAAATTAACTCTGTGAGATAAATCCACACATCATGAAGCTGTTTCACAGATAGTTTATATCTAAATTTTATCTGGAGATATTTGGTTTTTCCCTTTAGGCCTAAATAGGCACCCAAATGTCTCTTTCAAGATTTTACAAACAGAGGGTTTCCACCCTGATGAATCAAATGAGAGGTTTAAACCTGTAAGATGTATCCACACATCACAAAGCAGTTTCATAGATAACTTCTTTCTAGTTTTTGTAAGGGGATATTCAATATTTCCCCACAGGCCTCAGTATGGTCCCCATAGTCCACAATGGGACCTGAAAAGTTCCTTTACAGATTCTACAAAAAGAATGTTTCCAATCTGTTGAATCAAAGCAGTTATAACTCTGTGAGATGAATCAACACGTCAAAAAGCAGTTTCACAGATAGCTTTTTTCTAGTTTTTATCTGAAGATATTTGGTTTTTCCCCATACGCCCAAATGGGTTCCCAAAAGTCCCTTCACAGATTCTACAAAAATGTTTCCAACCTGATGAATCAAAAAACATATTTTAACTTTATGAGATAAATCCACACATCACCAAGCAGATTCACAGAAAGCTTCTTTCTCATTTTTATTTGGAAATATTTGATATTTCCCCACAGGCTTCAATGTGGTACCAAAAATTCCTTTGCAGATTCTACAAAAAGGGTTTTTTCAATCATCTGAATAAATTGAAAGGCTTAACTCTTTGAGATGAATACACACAACAGAAGGAAAATTCACAGACATCTTCTTTTTACTTTTTATCTGAGGATATTTGGTTTCTCCCATAGGTCTCAATGGGCTTCTACTGTCCCTTCACAGATTCTACAAAAAGAGCTTTTTCCAAACTGCTGAATCAAAAGAAAGGTTTAACTCTGTGAGATTAACCAAAAGAAAGGTTTAACTCTGTGAGATTAATCCACAGAACACAAAGTAGTTTCACAGGTAGCTTGTTTCTAATTTTTATCTGAGGATATTCAGTTTTTCCCCATAGGCCTCATTGGGTCCCCAAATGCCCCTTCACAGATTCTACAAAAAGAATGTTTCCATCCTACTGAATCAAAAGAAAGATTTAAGTCTGTGAGATGCATCCATACATCACAAAGCAGGTTCAGAGACAGATTGTAGATTATATCTGGGGATATTCGATTTTTCCCCTAGGCCTCAATGGGTGCCAAAATGTCTCTTCACAGATTATTCAAAAAGAGTGTTTCCAATCTGCTTAATCAAAAGAAAGGTTTAACTCTGTGACATGAATCCACACTTCTCAAACCAGTTTCACAGATAACATCTTTCTGGTTTTGATCTGGGGATATTTGGTTTTTCCCCATAGGCCTCAATGAACTCTGAAATGTGCCTTTGCAGATCCTACAAAAAGAGTGTTTCCAACCTGCTGAATCAAAGGAAAGTTTTAACTCTGTGAGATGAATCCACACATCACTAAACAGTTTCACAGGTAGTTTCTAGCTTTTATCTGTGGATATTCAGTTTTTTCCCCTAGGCCTTTATGGGCTCTTGATTGCTCCATTGCAGATTCACAAAAAGAGTGTTCCCAACCTGCTGAATGAAAAGTAAGGTGTAACTCTGTGAGATGAATCCACATATCACAAAGCAGTTTCACAGATAGCTTCTTTCTACTTTTTATCTGGGGATATTGTGTTTTTCCCACATGCTTCATTGTGATCACAAATGTTCCTTCACAGATTCTACACAAAGGGTGTTTCCAACCTCTTGAATCAAAAGAAAGGTTGAACTATCTGAGATGAATTTACACATCACCAAGCAATTTCACAGATAGCTTCTTTCTAGTTTTTATCTGGGGATATTTGGTTTTTCTCCGTAGGTCTCAAAGGGCTCCCAAAAGTTGCTCCACAGATTCTACTAAAAGAGTGTTTCCAACATGCTTAATCAAAAGAAAAAAATAAATCTGTGAGATAAATGCACACATTTTAAAACAGTTTCACAGATAGCTTCTTTCTAGTTTTTCATCTGGGCTTATTTGTTTTTTTCCCCATAGGCTTCAATGGACTCCAAAATGTCCCTTTGCAGATTCTACAAACAACGTGTTTCCAATCTGCTTTAACGTAAGAAAGCTTTAATTCTATGAGATCAATTCACACATCACCAATAAGTTTCACAGACAGCATCTTTCTAGTTTTAACCTGAGGATATTCCGTTCTTCCAAATAAGCCTCAAAAGATTTCAAATGTTCCCTCACAGATTCTACAAAAAGAGTGTTTCCAACCTGCTGAATCACAAGAAATGTTTAATTCTGTGAGATGAATCTATGCACCATGAAGCACTTTCACAGAGAGCTTCTTTCTAGTTTTTATTTGGGGATATTCGGTTTTCTTCATAGGCCTCCGTGGGCTCCAAAATATCCCTTTTCAGAAGCTACAAAAAGAGGATTTCCAACCTGCTGAATCACAAGAAATGTTTAATTCTGTGAGACAAATCCACACATCACCAATCAGCTTCACAGGATAACTTCTTTCTAGGTTGAATCTGGGGATTTTCTTTTTCCCCCTAGGACTCAAAGGAGTCCCAAATGTCCCTTCACAGATTCCATACAAAGAGTTTTTTTTACCTGCTGAAATAAAAGAAAGGGTTAACTCTGTCAGAGGAATACAGACATTGCCAAGCAATTTCGCAGATAGCTTCTTTCTTGTTATCCAGAGATATTCAGTTTTTTTCTCCATAGTCCTCAATGCACTCTCAAATATCCCTTCACTGATTTTACAAACAGAGTGTTTCCAACCTTTTTAAATAAATGGAAGGGTTAACTCTGTTAGATGAATCCACACATCACAAAGCAATTTCACGGATAGTTTTTTTCTTGTTGTTATCTGGGGATTTTTTGTTTTGCTTCATAGGTTTCAATGGGCTTCGAAATGTTTCTTTGTAGATTCTACAAAAAGAGTGTTTCCAACCTGCTGAATCAAAAGAAAGGATTAATTCAGTGAGATGAATCCACTCATCACAAATCAGTTTCCCAGATAGCTTCTTTCCCTTTTATATCTGGGGATATTCTGTTTTTCCCCATTGTCCTCAAAGGGCTACCAAATATCCATTCACACATTCTACAAATAGAGTGTTTCTAACCTGATGAATCCAAAGAAAGGTTTAACTCTGTGAGATGAATGCACATTTGACCAAGCAATTTCACTTACAACTTCTTTCTATTTTTTTTTTTATCCAGGAATATTCTATTTTCCTCCATAGGCCTCAATGGTCTCCTAAAATCCCTTTGCAGTTTCTACAAAAAGAGTTTTTCCAACCTGCTGAATCAATAGAAAGGTTTAAATCTGTGAGATGAATCCACACATCACAAAGGAGTTTCAAAGTTACTTTCTTTCTGGTTTTTATCCAGGGATTTTCAGTTTTCCCCCATAGGCCTCAAAGGGCTCCCAAATATCCCTTCACAGATTCTACAAAAAAATTTTTTCAACTTGCTGAAAGAAAAGAAATTTTTAACTCTGTGAGATGAATCCACCAATCACTAAGCAGCTTCACAGATACTTTCTATTTTTTTATCTGATGATAGTCTGTTTTCCCTGAAAGTCTCAATGGGTTCCCAAAAATCCCTTCACATAGTCTTCAAAAAACTGTTTCCAACTTGCTGAATCAAAAGAAAGGTTTAACTTTGGGGGATATTTGGTTTTTTCTCCATAGGACTCAATGGGCTGCAAAATTTCCCATTGCAGATTCTACAAAAAGAGTGTTTCCAACCTGCTGAATCAAAAGAAAGGTTTAACTCTGTGACATGAATCCACACATCACAAAGTTGTTTCACAGATAGCTTCTTTCTAGTTTTTATCGTGGGATATTCAGTTTTTCCCCATAGGTCTCAATGGACTCCAAAAAGTCCCTGAGCAGATTCTACAAAAAGAGTGTTTTCAACCTGCTGAATCAAAAGAAATGTTTACTCAGTGAGATGAATTCACACATCACCAAGCAGTACACAGATATCTTCTTTCTAGATTTTTATCTGGGGATATTCAGTTTTTCTCTATAGGCCTCAATCGGCTTCGAAATGTTCCTTCAGAGATTCTGCAAAAAAGAATGTTTCCAACCTGCTGAATCAAAAGAAACGTTTAACTCTGTGACATGAATCCAAACATCACCACGCAGTTTCACAGATAGCTTCTTTCTAGTTTTTATCAGGGAATTTTCAGTTTTTTTTCCATAGGTCTCAATAGGCTTTCTAACGTAACTTCACAGATTCTACAAAAAGAGTGTTTCCAACCTGCTGAATAAAATGAAAGGTTTAATTCTGTGAGATGAATCACACATCAATAAGCAGTTTCACATATAGCTTCTTTCTATTTTTTATCTGGGAATATTCAGTTTTTCTCCATAGGCCTCAAAGGTCTCTCAAGTGTTCCTTTGCAGATTCTACAAAAAGAGTAGTTCCAACTGACGGAACCAAAAGAAAGGTCTAAGTCTGTGACGTGAATCCACACATCATGTGACAGTTTAGCAGATAGCTTCTTTCTGCTTTTTATCAGGGACTTTTCGTGTTTTTTTTTTTGTTGTTGTTGTTGATGTTGTTGTTGTTTTCCATAGCTCTCAATGGGCTTTCAAAGGTCCCTTCACAGATTCTACAAAAAGACTGTTTCCAACCTGCTGAATTAAAAGAAAAGTTTACCTTTATTAGATGAATCACACATCAACAAGCAGTTTCAAAGATAGCTTCTTTGTAGTTTTTATCTATCGTTGTTCATTTTTCCCCCATAGGCCTCAAGGGGCTCTGAAATATCTCTTCACAGATTCTACACAAAGAGGATTTCCAAACTGATGAATCAAAAGAAAGGTTTATCTCTATGAGATGAATCCACACAGCACCAAGCATTTTCACAGATAACTTCTTTCTAGTTTTTAACTTGAGATATTGGGATTTTCCAGAAAGACCTCAATGGGGTCCGAAAAGTCCCATTACAGATTCTACAATAAGAGTGTTTCCAAACTGCCGAATGAAGAGAAAGGTTTAACTCTGTGAAGTGAATCCACACAATCCAAGCAGTTTCACAGATAATTTCTAGTTTTTATCTGGGGATATTCTATATTTTTCAATAGATCTCAAAGGGATCCCAAATATTTCTTCACACATTCTACAAGAAAAGCTTTCCCAATCTGCTGAAACAAAAGAAAGATTTAATTCTGCGAGATGAAACTACACATCACCAAGTAGTTTAACAGATAGCTTCTTTCTAGTTTTTATCTGGGGATATTTTATTTTTCCCCATAGGCCTCAATGGGCTCTCAATGTTGCTTCACAGAGTCTACAAAAATAGGGTTTGCAACCTACTCAATCAAAAGAAATGTTTGACTCTGTTAGATGAATCCCCACATCACAAAGCAGTTTCACAGATAGCTTTTTTTTCTGAGGATATTAGTTTTTATTTTCCCCCTAAGCCTCAATGGGCTCCCAAATGTCCCTTCGAAGATTCTACAAAAAATGTTTTTCCAACCAGCTGTAACAAAAGAAAGCTTTAACTCTGTGAGATGACTACACACATCACCTAACAGTTTCACAGACTTAGTTTACTAGTTTTTATTTGGGGATATCCTGTTTTTCCCCATAGACCTCAATAAGATTTCAAATTTTCCTTTGCAGCTTCTACAAAAAAGAGTGTTTCCAACCTGTTGAATCAAAAGAAAGTTTTATTTCTTTGAGATGAATCCACACACCACAAAGCAGTTTCACAGAGAGCTTCTTTCTGGTTTTTATGTGGGGATATTCAGCTTTCCCCCATGTGCCTCTATGGGCACTGAAAATTCCCATCACAGATTTTACAAAAAGAGTGTTACCAAAGTGCTGAATCAAGAGAATGGTTTACCTTTGTGAAATGCATCAACACATCATAAAGTAGTGTTACAGATAATTTCTTTCTAGTTTTTATCTAGGGATATTATTTTTTGCTATACAGGCCTCAGTGGGCACCAAATATATCCCCCACAAAGATTCTAGAAAAAGAGTGTTTTACAACCTGCTGAATCAAAAGAAGGTTTATCTCTGTGAGACGAATCCAAACATCACCAAACATTTTTACAGATAGGTTCTTTCTAGTTTTAATCTGGGGATATTTGGTTTTAACCCCAACGGCCTCTTTGGGGTCCCAAATGTCCCTTCAGAGATTCTACCAAAAGAGTGTTTCCAATCTGCTGTGTCAAAAGAAAAATTAAACTCTCTGAGATGAACCAACACTTCATAAAACAGTTTCATAGATAGCTCCTTTTTAGTTTTTGTCTGGGGATATTCAGTTTTTCCCCTAGACCTCAACGGGCTCCAAAATGTCCCTTTGCATATCCTCTAGGAAGAGTGTTTCCCAACACTTGAATCAAAAGAAAGGTTTAATTCTGTTAGATGAATCCACATATCACCAAGCAGCTTCACAGATAGCTTCCTTCTAGTTTTTACCTGGAAAAATAAACCCCATAAAACTCAATGGGTTTCCAAAGGTCATTTTGCAGGTTTTACAAAAAGAGTGGTTCCAACCTGCTGAATCACCAACCTGCAGAAAGCACCAAGCAGTTTCACAGAGAGCTTCTATCTTATTTTGGGGGAGATATTCATTTTTTCCCCGTAAGTCTCAATGAACTTGATAATATCCTTTTACAGATTCTACAAAAAAAAAAAAAAAAGGATTTCCAACCTTCTGAATCAAAAGGAAGGTTTAACCTTGTGAGATGAATCCACACGTCACCAATCAGTTTCACTAATAACATCATTGTAGTTTTTATCTGGGGATGTTCAATTTTTTCCTCATATGCCTCAGTGAGCTTTCAAATGTCCCTTTTCAGTTTCTACAAGAAGAGATTTTCCAACCTGTTGAATCAAAACAATGGTTTAACTCTGAGAGCTTATTCCACACATCATCAAGTAGTTTCACAGATTGCTTCTTTCTGGTTTTTATCTGGGGATATTCAGTTTTTCCCCACAAGATTTAATGGGCTCCCAAATGTCCCCTCACAGATTATACAAAAAGAGTGTTTCCAACCTGCTCAATAAAAAGAAAGGTTTAACTCTATGTAATGAATTCACACATCATCAAGCAGATCCACAGATACCTTCCTTCTAGTTTTTTATCTGGCAATATTCTGTTTTTTTTTCCCATAGACCTCAATGGGCTCCAAATTGTCCCTTTGCAGATTATACAAAAAGAGTGTTTCCAACCTGCTTAATTAACAGAAAGGTTTAACTCTGTGAGATGAATCCATAAATCACCAAGCAGTTTTACAGATAATTCCTTTTGGTTTTTATCTGGGAATAATCTTTTTTTCCTCACAGGCCTCAATGGGCCCCTGTCCCTTTGCAGATTCTACACAAAGAGTGTTTCCAACCTCCTGAATCTAAAGAGTGGTTTAAGTCTGTGAGATGAATACACACATCACAAAGCAGTTTTACAGATAGCGTATTTCTACTTTTTAGTTGGGGATATTCAATTTTGCTCTATAGGCTGAATGTTCTCCCAAATGTCTCTTTACAGATTTTACAGAAGGAGTGTTTTCAAAAAGTACAGCAAAAGAAAGGTTTAAGTCAGTGGGATTAATTCAAACATCACAAAACAGTTTGACAGATAGCTTCTTTCTAGTTTTTATCTGGGGATATTCGATTTTTTCTGATAGGCCTCTATGGGCTCCCAAGTCCTTTCACACATTCCACAAAAGGAATTTTTCCAACCTGCTGAATCAAAAGAAGGTTTTAACTCTGTGAGATGAATCCAGAAATGACAAAACCATTTCAGATCATTCTTTCTAATTTATATCTAGGGATATTCAGTTTTTAACTATAGGTCATAATTTGTTCCCAAATATCCCTTCGCAGATTTTAAAAAAGGAGTGTTTCCAACTTGCGAATGAAATGAAAGAATTAACTCTGTGAGATGAATCGATACATCACAAAGCAGTTTCACAGATAGCTTCTTTCCAGTTTTTATCTGCGGATATTCGGATTTTCCCTATAGGCCTCAATGGGCTCCCAAATGTCCCTTTGTAGATTCTAAACAAAGACTGTTTCCAAATGCAGAATCAAAAGAAAGGTTTAACTTTGTGAGATGAATACACACATCACAACAGAGTTTGACAGATAGTTTTTTCTAGCTTTTATCTGAGAATACTCAATTTTTCCCCATAGGCCTCAAATGGTTCTCAAAATTCCCTTCACAGATTCCACAAAAAAGAGTGTTTCCAAAAGGCTGAATCAAAAGAAAGTTTTAACTCTGTGACATGAATCCACACATCACAAAGCTGTTTCTCTGATAATCTTTTTCTAGTCTGTATCTGGGGATATTCAATTTTTCCTCAGAAGCCTCAATGGCTTCCAAATATTCCTTTGCAGATACTACACAAGGAGTGTTTCCAATGTTCAGAATCAAAGGAAACATTTAAGTCTTAGATGAATCTGCACATCACAAAGCAGTTTCACAGCTTCCTTCTAGTATTTACCAGGGTATATTTGTTTTTGTTTTTCCCATAAGTCTCCTTGGGCTCCCAAATGACCCTTTGCAGATTCTACAAAATGAGTGTTTCCTATCTGCTGCATCAAAAGAAAGGTTTAACTCTGTAACATGAACCCACACATCACAATGCAGTTTCATATATAGCTTTGTTCTAGTTTTTATCTGGGGATATTCAGTCTTGCCGAATCCAAAGAAAGGTTTAACTTTGTAAAATGAATCCACAAATGACAAAGCAGTTTCACAGATAGCTTCTTTCTAGTTTTTGTCTGCAGATATTCACGTTTTCCCCACTGGTCTAATTGGGCCCCCAAATGTGCCTTTACAGATTCTACAAAAAAAGTGCTTCCAATGTGCTGAATCAAAGGAAATGTTTAACTTTGTGAAATGAATCCACATGACAAAGCACTTTAACGGATAGCTTCTTTCTACTTTTTTTCTGGGGATATTCAGGTTTCTTCATAGACCTCAAATTTCTCTTTGCAAATTTTACAAAATGAATGTTTTTCACATGCTGAATAAAAAGAAAGATTTAACTATGTTAGATGAATCAACACATCAGAAAGTGGGTTTCACAGATCGCTTCTCCTAGTTTTTAATCTGTGGATATTCTCTTTTTCCCCATATGCCTCAATGGGCTCCAAATGTCACTTTGCTGATTCTACAAAAATAGTGTTTCCAACCTGCCAAATCAAAAGAAAGGTTTGACTCTGTGAAATGAATCCACACAGCACAAAGCAGTTTCACAGATAGCATCTTTCTAAATTTTATCTGCGGATATTTGGTTTTCCTCCATTGGCCTCAGTGGACTCCAAAATGTCCCTTTGCATATTCTACAAAAAGAGTGTTTCCAACTTGCTGAATGAAAAGAAAGGTTTAACTCTATGAGATGAATACACACATCACAAAGCAGTTTTACACATAGCTTCTTTCTAGTTTTTAGTTGGGGATATTTGATTTTTCTCTGTAGGCCTCAATGGGCTTCCAAATGTCCCTTCACAGATTCTACACAAGGAGTGTTTCCAACAATCAGAAGCAAAAGAATAGTTTAACTCAGTGGGATAAATTCACATATCACAAAGCTTTTTGACAGATAGCTTTTTTCTAGTTTATATCTGGGGATATTCATTTTTTTTTCTGATAGACCTCAATGGGCTCCCAAATATCCCTTTGCAGATTCCACAAGAGGAGTGCTGACAACCTGCTGAACCAAAAGAAAGTTTTAACTCTGTGAGATGAAACCGGACATCACAAAACAGTTTCACAGATAGTTCTTTCTAATTTTTATCTGGGAATATTCAGTTGTTGACTATAGGTTGTAATTAGTTCCCAAATGTCCCTTTGCAGATTCTACAAAAGGAGTGTTTGCAACTTGCAAATCAAATGAAAGGTTTAACTCTGTGAGATGAATCAACACATCACAAAGTAGTTTGACAGATAGCATTTTTCTGGTTTTAATCTGGGGATATTCTGTTTTTCACTATAGGCCTCAATTGGCTCCCTTCGCAGATTCTAGAAAAAAAGTGTTTCCAACCTGCTGAATCAAAAGAAAGATTTAACCCTGTGATGTGAATCCACACATCACAAAACAGTTTCTCAGATAGCTTCTTTCTAGTATTTATCAGGGAATATTTGGTTTTTCCCCATAAGCCTCCTCAGGCTTTCAAGTGTTTCTTCACAGATTCTACAAAAGGAGTGTTTCCAATCTTCTGAATCAAAAGAAAGGTTTAACTCTGTGAGGTGAATTCACACATTACAAAGCAGTTTCATATATAGCTTCTTTCTAGTTTTTATCTGGGGATATTCAGTTTCTAACCATAGGTCTCAATGGACTCCCAAATGTCCCTTAGCAGATTCTAGAAAAGGAGTGTTTTCAACTTGCTGAATCAATAGAAAGTTTTAAGTCTGTGACATGTATCCACACATGGCAAAGCAATTTCACAGATAAATTCTTACTAGTTTTTATCTGGGGATATTCAGTTTTTACTCATAGGACTTAATGGGTTTCCAAATTTCCCTTTGCAAATTTTACAAAAAGAGTGTTTCCCACATGGTGAATCAAAAGAAAGTTTTAACTCTGTGAGATTAATCAACACATTACAAAGGAGTTTTATAGACAGCTTCTTTCTAGTTTTTATCTGAAGATATGCAGTTTTTCCTCCTAGGCCTCAAGGGGATCAAAAATGTCTCTTGCAGATTCTGCAAAAAGAGTGTTTCCAATCTGCTGAATAGTAAAAAATAGGTTTAGCTTGATGATATGAATCCACACATCACAAAGCAGTTTCACAGATAGTTTCTTTCCAGTTTTAACTGGGTAACTGCTTTTTTTCCCATAGGCATCAATGGGCTCTGAAAACTCCCATCACAGATTCTACAAATAGAGTGTTTCCAATCTGCTGAATAAAAAGAAAAATGCAATTCTGTGAGATGAATTGACCCATCACAAAGCAGTTTCATAGACAACGTCTTCCTAGTTTTCTTTGGGGATATTCGGTTTTTCCTTATTGGCCTCAATGGACTCTTAAGTGTCCCTTTGCAGACTCTACAGAAAGAGTGTTTCCAAATTCATGAATCCAAAGACAGATTAACCCTGTGAGATGATTCCACCCATCAAAAAGCAGTTTCACACATAGCTTCTTTCTGGTTTTTATCTGGAATTATTCAGTTTTTACCCCCAGGCCTCAAAGGGATCCCGAGTGTCCCCTCGTTCTTTATACAAAAACAGTTTTCCCAACCTGCTGAATCAAAAGGAAGGTGTAACTATGTGAGATGAATGCACACATCACAAAGCAGTTTCACAGATAGCTTCTTTCTAGATTTTATCTGGGGATATATCGATTTTTTTCCCACAGGCCTCAATTTGTTCCTAAATTCCCTTCGTATATTTTACAAAAAGAGTGTTTTTATCCTGCTGAATTAAAAGAAAGGTTAAACTCTGTGAAATGAATTGATACTTCACAAAGTAGTTTCACAGAGAGCTTCTTTCTAGTTTTTATGTGGGTATATCCATTTTTTTGCCCTAGGAGTCAACAGGTTCCAAAATATCCCTTTGCATATTCTACTAGAAGAGTGTTTCCAATCTGCTGAATGAAAAGAAAGGTTTAACACTGTGATATGAATACACACATCACAAAACAGTTTCACAAACAGCTTCTTTCTTGTTTTTATCTGTGGATACTCTGTTTCCCCCATAGGCCTCAATGGGCTCCCAAATATCCCTTCTCAGATTCTACAAAAAGAGTGTTCCCGACCTGTCCAATCAAAAGAAAGGTTTAATGTTGTGAATTGAATCCACACATCACAAAGCAGTTTCAAAGATAGCTTTTTTCCTAGTTTTTATCTGAGGATATTCTGATTTTCTCCATAGGCCACAATGGGCTCCAAAATATCCATTCACAGAATCCACAAAAGGAGTGTTTTTAACGTGTGGAATCTAAAGAAAATTTCAACCCTGTGAGATGAATCCATACATCACAAAGCAGTTTCACAAATAGCTTCGTTCTAGTTTTTATCTTGGGATATTTTGTTTTTCCCCATAGGCCTCAATAGTCTCCAAAAAGTACCTTCACATATACTACAAAAAGAGTGCTTCTACCCTGATGAATCAAGGGAAAAGTTAAACTCGGTGACTTGAATCCACCCATCACAAAGCAGTTTCACACATAGCTTCTGTCTAGTTTTTATCTGGAGATATTCTGTTTATCCCTTTAGGCCTCAAAGGATTCCCAAATGTCCCTTCACAAATTCTAGAAAAATAGTGTTTCCAAACTGCGGAATCAAAAGAAAGATTTAGATCTGTGAGATTAATCCACAGATCACCAAGCATTTTCACAGATAGCTTCTTTATTTTATCTGGGGATATTTGATTTTTCCCCATAGGCTGCAATGTGCTCTGAAATGTCCCTTTGCAGGTTCTACAAAAGAGTATTTCCAACCTGCTGAATCAAAAGAAAGGTTGAATTGTGTGAGATGAATCCCCACATCACCAAGCATTTTCACAGATAGCTTCTCTCTAGTTTTTACCTGGAATTATTCTGTTCTTTCCCCATAGGACTCAATGGGATCCCAAATGTCCCCTCACCAATTCTACAAAATGAGTGTTTCCAACCTGTGGTATCAAAAGGAAAGTTTATCTCTGTTAGATGAGTCGACACATCACAAAGCAGTTTTTCAAATATAGCTTCTTTCTAGTTTTCATCCGGGGATATATCAATTTTTTCCAACCGGCCTCAATTGGCTCTGAAAATTCCCTTCTCAGGTTTTACAAAAAAGTGTTTCTAACCTGGTGAATCAAAAGTAAGGTTTAACTCTGTGAGATGAATACACACATCACAAAGCAGTTTGACAGATTCTTTCTAGATTTTATTGGGGTTATTTGGCTTTTTCCCATAGGCATCAATGGTCTTTGAAAAGTCCCTTCGCAGATTCTACAAAAAGAGTGTTTCCAATCTGCTGTATCAAAAGAAAGATGAAAACTCTCTGAGATGAATTGACACTAAACAAAGCAGTTTACCAGATAGTTTCTTTCTAGTTTTCAACTAGGGATATTTTGCTTTGCCCCATAACACTTAATGGGCTCCCAAATGTCCCCTCACAGATTCTACTAAAAGAATGTTTCTAACATGTTGAGTAAAAAGAAAGGTTTAACTCTGCGAGATGAATCCACACATCACAAAGCAGTTTCACAGATAGCTTCTTTCTAGTTTGTGGATATTCTGTTTTCTCCATAGTCCTAAATAGGCTTCCAAATGTCCCTTCCCAGATTTTACGAAAAGAGTGTTTCCAACCTGCTGAATCAAAAGGACATTTTAACTTTTTGAGTTGAGTCCACACAACAAAAAGCAGTTTCACAGACAGTTTCTATTTTTTATCTGGGGATATTTGACTTTTCCCCCTAGGCCACAATGGGCTCCCAAATGTCCCTTTGCAGATTCTACAAAAAGTGTTTTTAAAATACGGAACTAAAAGAAAGTTTTGGCCGGGCACGGTGGCTCAAGCCTGTAATCCCAGCACTTTGGGAGGCCGAGACGGGCGGATCACAAGGTCAGGAGATCGAGACCATCCTGGCTAACATGGTGAAACCCCGTCTCTACTAAAAAATACAAAAAAATAGCCGGGCGAAGTGGCGGGCGCCTGTAGTCCCAGCTACTCGGGAGGCTGAGGCAGGAGAATGGCGTAAACCCGGGAGGCGGAGCTTGCAGTGAGCTGAGATCCGGCCACTGCACTCCAGCCTGGGCGACAGAGCGAGACTCCGTCTCAAAAAAAAAAAAAAAAAAAAAAAAGAAAGTTTTGACTCTGTGAGATGAATCCACACATCACAAAGTAGTTTCACAGATAGTTTTGTTCTAGTTTTTATTTGGGGATATTAGTTTTTTCTCCATAGGCCTCAATGGGCTCCCAAATATCGCTTTGCAGGTTCTACAAAAAGATTGTTTCAAACCTGCTGAATCTAAAAATGTGTATGTCTTTGAGGTGAATCAACACATCACAGAGCAGTTTCACAGATAGCTTCTTTCTAATTTTTATCTGTAGATATTCGGTTTTTCCCCATAGGCCTCAATGGGCTCCCAAATATCCACTCACAGATTCAACAAAAACAGTGTTTCCAACCTGCAGTAAAATAAAAGGTTTAACTCTGTGAGATGAATCCACACATCTCTAAACAGTTTCACAGGTAATATCTTTCTAGATTTTTCTGGGGATATTCTATTGTGACCCATAAGCCTCAATGGACTCTGAAATGTCCCTTTGCTTATTTTACAGAGTGTTTCCAGCATGCTGAATTAAAGAAAGGTTGATCTTTGTGAGAAGAATCTATACATCACCAACAGTTTCACAGATCTTTCTAGTTTTTTTTCTGGGGATATTCGGTTTTTCCCCATAGGTCTCAATGGGCTCCCAAAAGTTTCTTCACAGATTTTACTATATGAGTGTTTACAACCTGCTGAATCAAAAGAAAGGTTTAACTCTGTGAGATGAAAACACACATCACTAAGCAGTTTGATAGAGAGATTCTATCCAGTTTGTATCTGGGAATATTCTGTTTTTCCCCATAAACCTCAGTGGGCTCCCAAGTGTCCCTTCAGAGACTCTGTAAAAAGAGTGTTTCCAAAATACTGAATCAAAAGTAAAGTTAAACTTTGAGATGAATCCACACATCACCAAGCAGTTTAACAGATAACTTCTTTCTAGTTTTTATTTGTGGATATTCGGCTTTTCCCCATAGGCCTCAATGGGCTCCCAAATGTCCCTTCACAGATTCTACAAAAAGAGTGTTTCCAACCTACTGAATTAAGACAAAAGTTTAACTCTATTTGATGAATAGCACATCACTAAGCAGTTTCACTGATAGCTTCTTTCTAGTTTTTATCTGGGGATATTCTGTTTTTCTCCCTGGGTTTGAAAGTGCTCCCAAATGTCACTTCGCAGATTCTAAAAAAGCGTGTTTCCAATGTGCTGAATCAAAAGAAGGGTTAAACTCTGTGAGGTTAATCTACATCGGGTTGGTCAGTTGTCTCCTTAGAATGCCTGGTTTTGCCAAAGTGCCTCTATCATTAGAATGCCTGAAGGTGTCCAGGAGTCTCTTCCATCAGAATTTCTGAGGTCAACCAGGAGTCTCTCCCATTAGAAAGCCTAAGTTCAGCCAAAAGTCTCTGTCATTAGAAAGCCTGTGGCCAGTCAAAAGTATCTCCCATTAGAATTTCTGGGGTCTGCCAGGTGTTTTCATTCTTACAATACCTTACATCACCCAGTTGTCTCTATTATTACAATGCCTGGAGTCAGCCTGTAGACTCTATCATTAGATTACCTGGGATCAAAGAGGAGTCTCTCTCATTAGCATGCCTATTGTGGGGCAGGATTCTGTCCCATTAAAATGCCTGGTGTCATCCAGGAGCCTCTATCATTAGAATGCCTTGAGTCAGCCAGGAGTCTTTCCCATTAGAATGTCTGTGGTCAGCCAGGTGTCTTTCCCATTAGAATATCTAGGGTCAACCAGGTGTCTCCTTAGAATGTCTGAGGTCAGTCAAGAGTCTTTCCCATTAGAAATCAAGGGGTTGGCCAAGTGTCTCTATCTTCAGAATGCCTGAGGTTGCCCAGGACACTCTATCATTAGAATGCCTGGGGTTGGCTAAAGGTCTTTTCCCTTAGAATGCTGGGGGTCAGCCACGTGTCTCAGTCCTTTCTATGCCTTAGGTTGCCCAGGTGTCTCTATCATTAGAATGCCTGTGGTTGGCCAGGAATCTTCTCTGTTAGAATGCCCAGAGTCAGCTTCTTGTCTCCATCCTTAGAATGACTGAGGTCCCACCAGTGCTCTATCATCAGAATGCCTGTGGTAGGTCAGGGGTCTCTACTGTTAGAATGCCTGGCATCATCCTGATGTTTTTATTCTTAAAATGCCTGAGCTAGACAAGGCGTCTATATCATTAAAATGCCTGGCTTGGCAAAATCTCTATCTTTAGAATGCCTGGGGTAGGTCAGGAGTCGCTCTCATTAGAATGCCTGGGGTCACCAAGGTGTTCTGATCCTTAGAATGCCAAGAATCTCTATCATTAGAATGCCTTGGATTGGACAGGAGTATCTCCCGTTAGAATACCTGGTTAGGGCTAGGTGTCTCTATCTTTACAATGCCCAAGGTCATCAACGTGTCTCTATCATTAGAATGCCTGGATTCATCCAGGAATCTCTGTCATTAGAATGCCTGGGTTCGACTAGGAGTCTCTACCTTTAAAAATGCCTGTGGTCATCCAGGTGTCTCTATTTTTAAATGGCTGATGTTGCACAGGTGTTTCTATCATTAGAATGCCTGGCAGAAGTCTTTATCATTAGAATGCCTGGGGTCAAACAGGAGATTATCCCATTAGAATTCCTGGGATTCATCAGGTGTCTCTATCCTTAGAATGGCCTGAGGTCACCCAGGTTTCTTTAACATTAGCATACCTGGTTTCCGCCTGAAATCTCTCCTGTTGAAATGTCTAGGGTTGGCCACTTGCCTTTATCCTTATTAAAGTGAGGTTGCCCAGGTGTCTCTATCTTTAGGATGCCTGTGGTAGGTTATTTGTCTCCATCAATACAATGCCTGGGGTTGGCCAGAAATCTCTTTCATTAGAATGCCTGGGATCGGCCACTTGTGTCTATTCTTAGATTTCCTGAGTTCGCCCAGGTGTCTCTATCATTAAATGGACTCAGCCAGGAGTCTCTATCATTAGAATGTCTGGGGTCGGGCCGGGCATGGTGGCTCATACCTGTAATCCCAGCACTTTGGGAGGCCAAGGCAGGTGGATCACGAGGTCAGGAGATCGAGATCATCCTGGCTAACACAGTGAAACTCTGTCTCCACTAAAAATACAAAAAAAAAAAAAAAATTAGCTGGACATGGTGGCACACCCCTATAGTCCCAGCTACTTGGGAGGCTGAGGCGAGAGAATGGAATGAACCTGGGAGGTGAAGCTTGCAGTGAGCCGAGATTGCACCACTGCACTTCAGCCTGGGTGAGAGTGAGACTCCGTATAAACAACAACAACAACAACAACAACAACAAAAAACAAAAAAAAAAAGAAGAAAAAGAAAAAAATAAGAATGCCTGGGGCCAGCCAGAATTCTTTCTTTTAATGGCTGGCGTTGGCCAGATGTCTCTAACCTTAGAATTACTGAGGTCGCACAGGTGTCTCTATCATTTGAACGTCAGGATTCGACCAGGAGCCTCTACAATTAGAATGTCATGTGTCTCTATCATTACAATGCCTGAAGTTGGCCAGGAGTCTCTATTATTAGAATGCCTGGGGTTGGCCAAATGTCTCTATTCTTAGATTGCCTGAGGTTGCCCAGTTGTCTTTATCATTAGATTGCCTGGGTTTGGCCAAGAGTCTCTATTATTAGAATGCCTGGAGTCAGCCATGAGTCTCTCCCATTAGAATGCTTGGGGTTGGCGAGTTGGCTCTATCCTTAGAATTATTGAGGTCTCTATCATTAGAACATCTGGGGTCCAAAAATCTCTAACACTACAATGCCTGGGGTCAACCAGGAATCTCTGCCATTAGAATATCTGAGGTCACCCAGGTGTCTCTAATATTAAAATGCCTTGGTTCGGCTAGGAGTTTCTCCCATTAGAATGCCTGGGGTGGTCCAGGAGACTTACCCGTTAGAATGCCTGGAGTCAGCCAGGTGTCTCTATTCTTAGAATGTTTGAGTTCCCCCAGGTGTCTCTAACATTAGAATGCCAGGGGTCAGCCAGAAGTCCCTCTCATTAGAAAGCCTGGGGTTGAACAGAAGTATCTCCTATTAGAATGCCTGGGGTCAAATAGGTGTCTCTACTCTTAGAATGCCATATATCACACAGGTGTCTCTCTCACTAGAATGCTTGGGTAAGGCAAGTAGTCTGTAGTCTCTATCATTAGAATGCCTGGAGTTGGCCAGGAGTCTCTATCATTAAAATGCCTGGAGTCAACCAGACGTTTCTCCCATTAGAATCCTGGGGTCAGCCAGGTGTCTCTATCCTAATGCCTGAGGTCTCAAAGGTGTATCTATTATTAGAATTAATGGAGTAGGCCAGGAGACTCCCACATTAGAATGCCTGGGGTGGGCCAGGAGTCTCTCCCATTACAATGCCTGGGGCCGTCAAGGTGTCTCTATTTTTAGAATGCCTGAGGTCACACAGGTGTATCTATCATTGGAATGCATGAAGTAGACCTGGAGTCTCTATCATTAGAAAGCCTGGTGCCAGCCAAAAGTCTCTCTTGTTAAAATGCCTTGGCTCAGCCTGTTTTCTATCCTTAGAATGACTGAATCCACCCAGGTGTCTTTATCATTAGAATGCCTGAGGAGAACCAGGAGTATCTCCCGATAGAATGCCAGGGGTTGGCCAGGAGTCTCTCCTATTAGAATACCTGGGTTCGGCCAGGTGTCTCTATCCCTAGATTGCCTGAGGTCACCCAGTTTTCTGTATCATGAGAATGCCTGTATTCGGTCTGTAGTCTGTATAACTAGAATGCCTGAGATTGGCCCTGAGTCTCTCTTCTTAGAATGCCTGAGGTTTGTGAGGTGGCTCTATCCTTTGAATGCCTGAAGTCGAAACAGGTGTCTCTATCATAATAATGTCTGGGTGTGTCCAGAAGTCCCTTACATCACAATGCCTTGGATCGGCCAGGAGTCTCTTCTGTTAGAATGCCTGAAGTCAACCAAATGTCTCTATGCTTAGAATTCCTGAGGTCCCCCAGGTGTCTCTATCATTAGAATGCCTGGGTTCAGACAGGAATCTCTCTTATTAGAATGTCTTGGTTCAAACACAGTCTCTTTTGTTAGAATGCCTGGAGTCAGCTAAGATTCTCTCCCATTAGAATGCCTGGGGTGGTCCACATGTCTCTATCCTTAGAATGCCTAATGCCGGCTGGTTGTCTCTATTATTAGAATACCTGGGGTCAACTAGTAGTCTCTCCCATTATAATACCTGGGGTTGGACAGGAGTCTCTCCCATTAAAATGCCTGGGGTCTGCCAGTTGTCTCTACCCTTAGAAAGCCAGAAGTCGCACAGGTGTCTCCATCATTAGAGTGCCTCATTAGAATGCCTGGTTTAGGCAAGCATTCTCAATCACTAGAACGTCTGGATTCAGCCTGGAGTCTCTCCCATTAGAATGCCTGAAGTTGGCGAAGTGTCTCAATCCTCAAAATGACTGCGGTAACACTGGAGTTTCAATCATTAGAATGCCTGGGGGCGGCCAGGAGTCTCTATCATTAGAAGGCCTGCGTTGGCCAGGAGTTTCTCTTGTTAGAATGCCTGTGGTCAGTTAAAATCTCTTCTGTTAGAATGCCTGGGGTCGGTCAGGTATTCCTATTGTCAAAATGCCTTAGATCACACAGGTATTTCTATCATTACAATGCCTGGGGTAGACCAGGAGTCTCTATGATTGGAATGCCTGTGGTGGTGAAGGAATCTTTTCCACTAGAGTGTCTGAAGTCGACCAGTTGCTGCTATCTTTAGAATGCCTGAGGTCATGCATGTGTCTCTATCGTTAGAATGTCTGGGGTGAGCCAGAAGTCTCTATCACTAGAATGTCTGATGTTCACCAGATGTCTCTGTCATTAGAATGCCTTGGGTCAGCTTGGAGTCTCTATAATTAGAATGCCTGGGATCAGACAGGGGCTTCTTCAGTTACAATGCTAGGGGTCTACCGTTAGAATGACTGGAATTTGCCTGGTGTTTTTATTCTAAAAATGCCTGAGGTCTGACAGGTGTCTCTATTATTAGAATGCCTTGACTAGGCCAGAAGCCTTAATCATTAGAATGCCTGAAGTCAACCAAAGTTTCTCACCTTAGAATGCCTGGGGTAGACCAGTTATCTCTATTGTTAAAATGGTAAGGTCACCCAGGTGCCTCTATGATTAGAATGCTTGGGATTGGTCAGGAGTCTCTCTAATTAGAATGCCTAGGGTGAACTAAGAGTGTCTTCCATTAGAATTCCTGGAGTCAGTCAGTTGTCTCTATCATTAGCATACCTTAAGTCACACAGATATCACTACCATTAGAATGCCTGGGGTATGCTAGGAGTCTCTAGCATTAGAATACATGGGTCTGGCCAGGAGTCTCTTTGATAGAATGCCTGGAATCAACCAAGAGTCTCTCTAATTATAATGCCTGGTTTTGAACAGAATTATTTTTCGTTAGAATGCCTGGGGTCTGCCAGGTGTCTCTATTATTAAAATGCCTTAGGTCACACAGCTGTCTCTATCATTAGAATGCTTAGGGTAAGCCAGGCGTCTCTATCATTTGAATGCCTAGGTTCAGCCAGAAGTCTCTCTTGTTAGAATGCCTGGGGTCAGCCTGGGGTCTCTACTGTTAGAATGCCTGATGTCACCCAAGTTTCTCTATAATTAGAATGCCTTGGGTTGGCCAGGAGTCTCTCCTGTTAGAATGCCTATGGTCAGCCAGTAGTTTTGATAGTTAGAATGCCTGGGGTCAACCAGGTGTCTCTATCCTTAAAATGCCTGAGTTTGCCAGGCATGGTAACTCTCGCCTGTAATCCTAACACTTTGGGAGGTCGAGGTTGGTGGATCACGAGGTCAAGAGATCGAGACCATCCTGGCCAACATGATGAAACCCCGTGACTACTAAAAATACAAAAATTAGCTAGGTGTGGTGGCATGCACCTGTAGTCCCAGCTACTCGGGAGGCTGAGGCAGGAGAATTGCTTGAACCCAGGAGGCTGAGGATGCAGTGAGCCAAGATTGTGCCACTGCAATCCAGCCTGGTGACAGAGAGAAACTCCATCAAAACAACAACAAAACAAAACAAAACCCCAAAAAAGCCTGTTGTCGCTTAAGTATCCCTATCATTAAATCCCTACCCTACCATGCCTGGGGTAGGCAAGGAATGTCTATCATTAGAATGCCTGGTGTCGGCCAAAACTCTCTCCCATTTGAATGCCTGGGGTTGGCCATGTGTCTCTAACACTAGATTGCCTGAGGTTGCCCAGGTGTCTCTATCACTAGAATGCCTGGCATCAGCCAGGAGTCTCTCCAGTTAGAATGCCTGGTCTCTATCCTTCGAATGACTGTGATTGCACAGGTGTCTCCATCATGAGCGTGTCTGATGTCAGCCCAAAGTCTCTATTATTAGAATTCCTGGGATTGGCCAGGCGTCTCTATCCTTAGAATGCCTGAGGACACCAAGGTGTCTCTATTATTAGAATGCCTGAAGTCTGCAAGAAGTCTCTATCATTAGAATGCCTTGGGATGGCATGTGGTCTCTCTCATTGGAATGTTTGCTGTCGACCAGGTGTCTCTCTTCTTTGAATGCCTGGGGTCGGTCAAAATCTGCCTCATTAGAATGCCTGTGGTTGGCCAGGTGTCTTCATCCTTAAAATGCCTTATGTTTTTGCGGTGTCTCTATCATTATTATGCCTGTGGTCAAGCAGGAGTCTCTCCCGTCAGAATGCCTGGGATCAGACAGATTTCTTTATCTGTAGAATGCCTGAGGTTGCCCAGGTGTCTTTATCTTTAAAATGCCTGGGGTTGTACAGGTTTCACTACCATTAGGATGCATGATTTGCCTTGTATTCTCTCCCATTAGAATGCCTCTGTTCGGCCAGGAGTCTCTCTTGTTAGAATGCCTGAGGTCGGCCAGATGTCTCTGGAAGAATGCCTGAGTTGCCTAGGCATCGGTGTCATTAGAATGCCTGGGGGAAGTTGGGAGTCTGTATCACTGAAATGCCTGGATTTGGCCAGGAGTCTCTATCATTAGAAAACCTGGGGCAGTCAGGAATCTCTCCCATTTAAATGCCTGTGGTTGGCCCAGAGTCTCTCCCATTAGAAAGCCTGAAGTTGGCCAGGTGTCTCTATCCTTAGAATGTCTTAGGCCACATAGGTGTCCTTATCATTAGAATGCCTGGGGCAACCAAAAGTCTCTATCCTTGGAAGGAGTAGGGTCAGCAAGAAGTCTTTCCCATTAAAATGCCTGTGGTCAGCCAAGTGTTACTATCTTTAGAATGGCTGAGGTCGCACAGGTGTCTTTATCATTAGAATACGTGAGGTCAGCCAGGAGTCTCTATCATTATAATGCCTGGGGTTGGCCAAGAGTGTCTCCCAATAGAATACCTAAGATTGGCCAGGTTTCTCCATGCATAGATTTCCTTGGTTTAGCCATGTGCTTCTATCTTAAAAATTCCCAAGGTCCCACAGGTGCCTCTGTCATTAGAATGACGAAGCTAGGTCAGCCATCTGTATCATTAGAATGCCTGAGGTTGTCCCAGAGTCTCTCCCATTAGAATGCATGAGGTTGGCCAGGTGTCTCTATCCTTAGAATGATGAGGTTGTCTAGGTATCTCTATCATTAGAATGCTTGGGGTCAGTCAGGAGTCTCTCTCAGAAAATCTGGCTTTGACCAGGAGTCTCTTCAATTAGAATGCCTGGGCTCGGCCAGGTGTCTTTATCTTTAGAATACCTTAAATCACACAAGTGTCTTTATCATTAGAACGCCTAGGGTACACCAGGAGTCTCTATCATTGGAATGCCTGGGGTTGGTCAGCTGTCTCTTCCATTAGAATGCCTGGGGTAGTCCTGGTGTCTCTATTCCTAGATTGCCTGAGGTTGCCCAGGTGTCTTTATCATCAGAATACCTGAGTTCGAGTTTGGTCAGGAATCTTTTTCTCTTTTCCATTAGCATGTCTGGAGTCAGCCAGGTGTTTCTATCTTTACAATGCCTGATGTCCCACAGGAATCTCTATCATTAGGAAGCCTGAGGTTGGCCAGGAGTCTCTCCTATTAGAACGCCTGTTGTTGGCCAGGTGTCTCTATCCTTAGAATGGTGAGGATGCCTAGCTGTCTCTCTCACTAGAAAGCCTTGGGTCAGCCAGGAGTCTCTATCATTGGAATGCCCGTGGTCCGCAAGTAGTCTCTTCCATTAGAATGCCTGCGGTCGGCCACGTGTCTGTATTCTTAGAATGTCCGAGGTCACAGAGGTTTCTCTAACATTAGAGTTAATGGGATATGCCAGGATTCTCTATTATTAGAATGCCTGAGGTCAGCCAAGAGTTTTTCCCACCACAATTCCTGTGGTAGGCCAGGTGTGTTTATCCTTAGAATGCCTGATGTGGCACAGATTTCTCTATCATTGAAATGTCTAGGTTAGGCCTGGATTCTCTATCATTAATTATCCTCATGTCTGCCAGGAGTTTCTTCCATTACAATGCCTTAGGTCGGCCTGGTGTCTCTTTCCTTAGAATGTCTGAAGTTGCCCAGGCGAATCAATCATTAGAATGCCTGGGGTTGACCAAAAGTATCTATCACAGAATGCCTGGGTTTGGTCAGGAGTCTCTACCTTTAGAATGCCTGAGTTTGGTCAGGTGTCTCTATCCTTAGAATGACTGAGGCCGCGTAGGTTTCTTTATCATTAGAAGGCTTGGGATTGGTCAGGAATCTCTATCATTCGAATACCTTGGGTTGGCCAGATGTCTCTGTCATTAGAAAGCTTGGGTTCAGACACGTGTCTATATCCTTAGAAGACCTAAGGTTCTGAAGGTGTCTCTATCATTAGAATGCCTGGGATAAGCTAGGAGACTCTATCATTATAGTTCCTGGGCTCAGCATGGAGTCTCTCCCGTTATAATACCTGGGTTCAGCCAGGTGTCTCTTTCGACAGAATGCCTAGGGTTGGCCAAATGTCTCTATCTTTAGAATGCCTGAGGTCGCCCAGGTGTTTCTATCATTACAATGCCTGGGGCCATCCACTAGTCTCTATCACTGGAATGCCTGGGGTTGGTCAGGAGTCTCTCCCATTAGCAGGTCTGAGTTTGTCCAGGTGTCTCTGTACTTAAAAATGAATGAGGTCACACAGGTGTATATTATTGGAATGCCTGGGATAGGCTAGGAGTCTATCAACAGAATGCCTGAGGTCGGCCTGCACTCCCTTTTGTTAGAATGCCTGATATGACCCAGGTATCTCTACCATTAAAATATGAGGCATTGGACAGGAGTCTTGCTCATTAGGATGCCTGTGGTTGGCTAGGTGTCTCTATCTTTAGAATGCCCAAGGTCGTATAGTTGTCTCTATAATTAGAATGCCTGGGGTCGTCCAAAAGTCTCTATCACTAGAACGCCTGGGTTCAGTCAGGAACCTCTGTCATGAGAACGCCTGAGGTTGGACAGGAGTCCCTCTGTTAAAATGCCTGTTGTCGTCTAGATGTCTCTATTCCTAGGATGACTGACATCAAACAAGTGTCTCTATTATTAAAATGCCTGTCAACCAGTAGTCTCCCCTGTTAGAATGACTGGGGTCAGCTAGGTGTCATATCCTTAGAATGCCTGAGGACACCCAGGTGTCTCTATCATTAGAATTCCTGAGGATGGTCAGGAGGCTCTTTCATTAGAGTGCTTTGGGTCGGCTAGGAATCTCTCCCGTTTAAAAGCCTGGGGCAGCCAGGTGTCTCTGTTTTTACAATGCCTGAGATTTCTCAGGTGTTTCTGTCATTAGAATGCCTGGGATTTGCCAAGAGCCTCTGTCATTAGAATGCCTGGTGTCACCCAGGACTTTCTCCTGTTATAATGGTCAGCCAGCTGTCTCTATTCTTAGAATGTTGAAGTCCCCCAGGTGTCGCTATCATTGGATTGCCTAAGGTCAGCAGGAGTCTCTCTCATTAGAATGCCTGGGGTCAACCAGGAGTCTCTCCCATTATAATGCTTGGGGTTGGCCAGTTGTCTCTAACCTTAGAGCACCTGAGGTTGCCCAAGTGTCTCTATCATTAGAATTCCTGGGCCTTTCCAGGAGTCTCTCCCCTTAATATGCCTGAGATCAGCCAAACGTCTCTATCCTCAGAATACCTGAGATTGCTCAAGTGTCTCTATCATTAGATTGTTGGGGGTTGTCCAGGAGTCACTATCATTAAAATGACTGGGGTCTTCCAGGTGTGGTGGCTCATGCATGTAATCCCAGCACTTTGGGAGGCCCAGGTGGGTGGATCACCTGAGGTCAGGAGTTCAAGACCAGCCTGACCAACATGGAGAAACCATGTCTCTAATAAAAACACAAAATTAGCCAGGCACAGTGGCACATGCCTGTAATTCCAGCTACTCAAGAGGCTGAGGCAGGAGAATCATTTGAACCTAGGGGGCGGAGTTTGCAGTCAGCTGAGATTGTGCCATTGCACTCCAGCCTGGGCACCAAGAGGAAAACGCCACCTCAAAAAAAAAAAAAAAAAAAATAGTGGGATCCACCAGAGGCTGTCTCATTAGAATGCCTGTGGTCGGTCAGGACACTCTTCTGTTACACTCCCTTGGGTCAGCCAGGTATCTCTATTTCTAGAATGCATAAAGTCACACAGGTGCCTCTATCATTAGAATTTCTGGGGCAGGCCAGAAGATTATATCATTAGAATGCCTTGGGGCAGCCAGGGGTCTCTCCCATTAGACTGTCTGATGTCGGCCGGGTGTCTCTATCCTTAGAATTCCTAGTTTTGTCCAGGTGTTTCTATCATTAGAATGCCTGGGATTGGCCAGGAGTCTCTCCTGTTAGAATGCCTGGGTCGGCCAAATGTCTCTATCCTCAGAATGCCTGAGTTCACTCAGGTGTCTGTATTATTAGAATGCCTGCTGTCGTACAGGAGTCTCTATCATTAGAATACCTGGTTTCCTGCAGGAATCTCTCTCGTTAGAATCCCTGGGTTTGACCAGGAATATCTCCTATTAGAATGCTTGGGTTTGGCCTGGTGTCTCTATTTTTAGAATGCCTGAGGTCACACAGGTGTCTCTATTATTTGAATGCATGGGGTAGGCTGGCCAGGAGTCTTTATCATTTGAATGCCTCAGGTCGTCCAGGAGTCTCTTCCAGTAGAATGCTTGGGGTCTTCCAGGTGTCTCTAGCCTTAGAATGACTGAGGTAGCACAGCTGTCTCTACCATTAGAATGCCTGATATCACCCAGGTGTCTCTATCATTGGAATGTCTGTGGTTGGCTGTGAGTCTCTCCCATTAGAGTCCTGGGATCAGCCAGGAGTCTCTCTTGTTAGAATGCCTTGGGTGGGCCAGTTGTTAATTTCTTTTGATTGCCTGAGTTCTCCCAGGTGTCCATCATTAGTATGCTTGGGATAGACGAGGAGTCTCTATTATTAGAAAGCCTGGGGGCTGGGCGCGGTGGCTCAAGCCTGTAATCCCAGCACTTTGGGAGGCCGAGACAGGCGGATCACAAGGTCAGGAGATCGAGACCATCCTGGCTGACACGGTGAAACCCCGTCTCTACTTTAAAAAAAAATACAAAAAAACTAGCCGGGCGAGGTGGCGGCGCCTGTAGTCCCAGCTACTTGGGAGGCTGAGGCAGGAGAATGGCGTGAACCCGGGAGGCGGAGCTTGCAGTGAGCTGAGATCCGGCCACTGCACTCCAGCCTGGGCGGCAGAGCGAGACAAAAAAAAAAAAAAAAAGAAAAGAAAGCCTGGGGTCGGCCAGGAGTCTCCTTTGTTAGAACGCCTGGGACTGGCCAAATGCCTCTATCCTTTGAATGGTGAGGTTGCCCAGGTGTCTCTATCATTAGAATGCCTAGGGTTGACCAGGAGTCTCTCATGTTAGAATGCCCAGCTTCACCCAGGTGTCTCTACCCTTAGAATGTCTTGCATCACTCAGGGGTCTTTATCATTAGAACGCCTTAAGTTGGCCAGGAGTCTATCCTTAGAATGCCTGAAGTCACCCAGGTGTTTCTGTCATTAGAATGCCTAAAGTCATCCAGGAACCTCAATCATTGGAATGCCTGCTGTCAGCCAAGAGTCTCTCCTGTTTCAATGCCTGGGGGGTCAGCCAGATGTCTCTATCCTTAGAATGCCCGATGTCAAACAAGTGTCTCTATCATTAGAATACCTGGTGTTTGGCAGGAGTCTTTATTATTGGAATGCCTGGGGTTGGTCAGGAGTCTTCATCTTTAGAATGCATGAGGTTCCCCAGGTGTCTCTATCATAATCATGCTTGGGGTTGGCAGGGTGTCTCTATTTTTAGAATGCCTGATGTTGAACAGGTTTCTTTATCATTAGAATGCCTGGGAAATGCCAGGAATCTCTCCTTTTAGAATGCTTGGGATCAGCCAGGTGTCTCTATCCTTAGAATGCCTGAGGTCCCCCAGGTGTCTCTATTATAAGAATGCCTGGGGTCAGCCAAGAATCTTTCTCATTAGAATGTCTGGGGTCAACCAAAATTCTTTCCCTTTCGAATGCCTGTGTTGGTCAGGTGTCTTTATCCTTAACATGCCTTAGGTTGCCCAGGTGTCTCTATCATTAGAATGTGTAGGGTAGGCCAGGAGTCTCTATCATTGGAATGTCTGGGGTCATCCATGAGTCTTTTCCATTAGAATGTCTGAGGTCTGCCTGGTGTCACTATTGTTAGAATGCTTGTGGTCACCCAGGTGTCTCAACCATTAGAATGCCTGGAGTCGGGCAGCAGTCTCTTCTGTTAGAGTGCCTGGACTAGGCCAGGAGGCCTTCTTGTTTTAATGCCTGGGGTCAGTCAGGTGTCTCTATCCTTAGAATGCTACAGCTTTCACAGGCATCTTTTTCATTAGGCCTGCTGGGGTAGGCCAGGAGTCTCTATCATTCTTATGCCTATGGTCCATTAGGAGTCTCTCCTGTTACAATGCCTGGGGTCAGCAACTAAGCGTGGTGGCTCATGCTTATAATGCCAGAACTTTGGGAGGCCGAGGTGGGCAGGTCACTTGAGGTCAGGAGTTTGAGACCAGCCTGACCAACATGGAGATACCCTATATCTACTAAAAATACAAAATTAGCTAGGCATAGTGGCACATGCCTGTAATCCCGGCTACTCAGGACTCAGGAGGCTGAGGCAGGGGAATCACTTGAACCTGGGAGGTGGAGGTTGTGGTGAGCTGAGATGGCACTTTTGCACTCCAGCCTGTGCAACAAGAGTGAAACTCCATGTCAAAAAAAAAAAAAAAAAAAAAAAAAGAATGCCTGGGGTCAGCCAGGTGTCTCTATCCTTAGAGTGCCTGAGGTTGCCCAGGTGTCTTTACCATTGAAATGATTGAGGTCAGCCAAAAGTCTCTCTTGTTAGATAGCCTGGGTTGGCCAGGTGTCTCTATCCTTAAAATGCTTGAGGTCGCCCAGGTGTCTCTGTCATTAGAACGGTGGGTTTGGGCAGAAGGCTTTATCATTAGAATGCTTGGGTTCAGCCAGTAGTCTCTCCTGTGAGAATGACTGGGGTCAGCCAGGAGTCTCTCCCGTTAGAATGCCAGGGGTCGGTCAGTTGTGTCTATCTGTAGAATGCCTGAGGTCGCTCAGGTGTCTCTATTATTAGAATGTCTGGGTTGGCCGGGAGTCTCTCCTATTAGAATGCCGGGGGTCTTTATCCTTAGAAAAGACATCAGCCAGATGTCTTTATCCTTAGAATGCCAGAGGTGGCAAAGTGTCTCTATCATTGGAATGCCAGAGCTAAAACAGAAGTCTCTAACATTAGAATGCCTGGGGTCAACCTGTGGTCACTCTTGTAAGAATGCCTGGTTCGACCAGATGTCTCTATCCTTAGAATGCCTGAAGTCGACCAGGTGTCTCTATCCTTAGGATGGTGAGGTCACCCAGGTGTTTCTATCATTAGAATGCCTGGTGTTGGCCAGGAGTCTCTGTATTTAGAAAGCCTGGGTTCGTCCAGGAGTCTTTATCATTAGAAAGCCTGTGGTCAGCCAGGAGGATCTCCCATTAGAATGCCTGTGGTCAGCCAGGAGTTTCTCCCATTAGAATGCCTAGGATCGGCCAAGTGTCTCTATCCTTAGAATACCTAAGGTCACACAGGTGTTTCTGTCATTAGAATGCCTGGGGTATGCAAGAAGTCTTGAGCATTAGAATGTCTCTGGTTGGCCAGGAGTCTCTCCCTTTAGAATGCCTTTGGTGGACCAGCTGTGTCTATCCTTAGAATGCCCAAGTTTGCACAAGTATCTTTATCATTTGAATGCCTGGAGTAAGCCAGCAGCCTCTATCATTAGAATGTCTAGGGGTGGCCATAAGTCACTCCCTTTAGAATGCCTGGGGTCAGAAAGTTGTCTCTATCCTTAGAATGCCTGACGTCACTAAGGTGTCTCTATCTGTAGAATGGTGAGGTCGCCCAGATTTCTATCTTTAGAATGCCTGGTGTCAGCCAGAAGTCTCTCTCTCTAGAATGCCTGAGGTCATTCAGGAGTCTCTATCCTTAGAATGCCTGTGGTCAGCCAGGAGTTTCTTCCATTAAAATTCCTGGGATCAGCCAGGTGTCTCTATCCTTAGAATGCCTGAGGTCGCATAGGTGTTTCTATCATTACAATGTCTCCTGTATGCAAGAAGTCTCTATCTTTAGAATGCCTCTGGTTGGCTAGGAGCCTGTCCCATTATAATACCTTGGGTGATCCAGGTGTCTCTATCCTTAGAATGCCAAAGTTTGCACAGGTGTCCCTATCATTTGAATCTCTGCAGTAGGTGAGCAGTCTCTATCATTAGAATGCCTGGGGATAGCAAGGAGTTGCTCACTTTAAAATGCCTCAAGTCGGCCAGGGGTCTCTATCCTTAGAATGCTTGATGTCACTTAGGTGTCTCTATCATTAGATTGCCAGGTGTCAGCCAAAAGTCTATTATTAGAATTCCTGGATTAGGCCTGAAGTCTCTCCCATCAGAATGTCTGGGGTCGGTCAGGTGTATTTATCCTTAGAATTGTGAGGTTGCCCACGTTTCTCTATTATTATAATGCCTGGGGTTGCTCAAAAGTATCTATCATTAGAAAGCTTGGGGTTGGACTGGAGTATTTCTCATTAGAATGCCTAGGGTCGCCCAGGTGCCTATCCTTAGAATGCATGAGATCTCACAGGTGTCTCCATCATTAGAATGCATGTGATAGGCCTAGAGTCTGTATCACTAGAAAGCCTCTTGTCCATCAGAAGCCTTTCATGTTAGAATGCCTTGTGCCAGCCAGGTGTCTTTATCCGGAGAATGCCTGAGATCCCCCAGGTGTCTCCATCATTAGAATACTCGAGTTCTGCCAAAAGGCTTTATCACTAGAATGCCTGTGGTTGGCCAGTAATTTCTCTCATTAGGATGACTGGGGTTGGCCAGGAGTCTCTCTCATTAGAATGCCTGGGATCAGCCAGGTGTGTCTATTCGTAGAATGCCTGAGGTCACCCCGGTGTCTCAGTCATTAGACTGCCTGTGGTTGGCCAGGAGTCTCTATCATTAATTAGAATGCCTTGAGTCAGCCAGGAGTGTCTCCCATTGAAATGCCTGGGCTCAACCAAGTTTCTTTATTCTTAGAATACTTGAGGTTCTCCATGTATCTCTATCATTAGAATGTTTGTGGTCGGCCAGGAGTTTTTATTATTAGAATGCCTAGGGTTGGCCAGAATTCTCTCCCATTGTGATGTTTGGGGTTGGCCATATGTTTCTATCATTAAAATGCCTGAGGTCAGCCAGCAGTTTATTATTAGAATGCCTGGAGTCGGCCAAGAATCTCTGTCATTAGAATACCTGGGGTTGGCCAGGTGTCCCTAATCTTAGAATGCCTGCGGTCAACCAGGTGGTTTTATCATTAGAATGCCCATGGTGGCCAGGGTTCTATTGTTAGAATGCCTCGTGTCAGCCAGAAGTTTTTCCCATTAGAATGCTTTGGGTCAGTCAAGTGTCTCTATCCTTAGAATGTCTGAGATCCCCCAGGTGTCTCTATTATTAGAATGCCTGGGTTCATCCAGGAATCATTAGAATGCCTGGGTTCAGCCTTAGGTCTCTCCCATTAGAATGCCTGGGGTTGGCTAGGAGTCTTTCCCATTAGGTGAATAGGTGTCTCTATTCTTAGAATGCCTGAGGTTGCCCTGATGTCTCTCTCATTAGACTGACTCAATTCGGCCAGGAATCTCCCCAGCAGTATGCCTAAGACTGGCCAGGTGTCTCTGTTCTTAGAGTGCCAAAGGTCGCACAGGTGTCTCTACTCTTAGAAAGCCTGGGGTCAGTCAGGATTCTCTCTCATTGGAATGCCTGTGGTCAGCTAAAAGTCTCTCCCGTTAGAATTACCGGGGTTGGCTAGGTGTCCCTATCCTTAGAGTGACTGAGGTTTTACAGGTGTATCTATCATTAGAATTCCTGGGGAAAATCAAGAGTCTCTTTCATTAGAATGTGTGGGGATGGCCAGGAGTCTCTCCTGTTAGAATGCCTGGGGTCCTCCAAGTGTCTCAATCCATAAAATGCCTGTGATCACCCGGGTGTCTCTATTATTAGAGGGCCTTTTGTAGGCAAGAAGTCTCCATCATTAGAATGCCTGGGGTCAACCAGGAATCTCTCCCATTAGAATGCCTGAGGTTGTCCAGGTATCACTATCTTTAGAATGCCTCAGATGGCTGGGGTGTCTTTATCATTAGAATGCCTGGAGTTGGATGGAGTCTCTCTCATTAGAATTCATAGGGTAGGCCAGGTGTCTCTATTTTTAAAATGCTTGATGTGGCACAGGTGTCTCTATCATTAGAATGCCTGGACTAAGCCAGGAGTCTTTATCATTAGAATGCCTGGGGTCAGCCAGGAGTCACTCCCATTATTATGCCTGGGGTCAGCCAGGAGTCACTCCCATTATTATGGCTGGGGTCAGCCAGGAGTCACTCCCATTGTTATGGCTGGGGTCAGCCAGGTGTCTATCCTTAGAATGCCTGAGGCCTCCTAGGTGTCTGTATCACTAGAATGCCTGGGTTCAGCCAGAGGTCACTCTAGTTAGAATTCCTGGGTTGGCCAGGTGTCTCTATCCATAAAATGCCTGAGGTTGTCCAGGTGTCTCTGTCATTAGAAAGCCTGGGTTTGTCCAGAATACTTTATCATTAGAATGCCTGGGTTTGGTCAATAGTCTCTCCCATTAGAATAACTGGGGTTGGACACGTGTCTCTAACCATAGAATGACTGAGGTCGCACAGGTGTCTCTATCATTAGAATGCCTTTGGTGGGCCAGGAGTCTCTATCATCAGGATGCCTGGCATCAGACAGGAGTCTCTTCTGTTAGAGTGCCTGAAATCGGCCACATATCTCTATCAGAATGCCTGTGGTCAGCCAGGAGTCTCTATCATTAGAATGCCTGTGGTCGGCCAGGAGTTTCTCCTGTTGAAATGCCTGGGCCCAGCCTGGTGCCTTTATTCTTACACTACCTGACTTCTGCTATGTGTCTTTCTTATTAAAATGTCTGTGGTCGGCCAGAAGCCTCTATCATTAAAATGCCTGGAGTCTGCCAGAAGTCTCTCCCATTAGAATGCCTGGAGTTGGCCAGGAGTCCCTCCCATTATAATGCCTGGGGTCGGCCAGATGTCCCTATCCTTAGAATCCCTGAAGTCACCCTGGTGTCCCTATCATTAGAATTTCTTTGGTGGCCAGGGGTCTCTATCAGTAGAATGCCTTTGGTCAGCCAGTACTCTCCCATTAGAATGCCTTTGGCCAGCCAAGTATCTTTATCCTTAAAATGCCTGAGGTTTCCCACGTGTCTCTATCATTAGAATGCCTGGGTTCGTCCAGGACTCTCTATCATTACAATGCCTGGGTTTGGCCGAAAGTCTCTTTTGTTAGAAAGTTTGGGGTTGGCCCAGAGTCTCTCCCATTAGAATGTCTGGGGTCATCCATGTGTTTTTATACTTAGAATGCCTGAGGTCACACAGGTGTCTGTATCATTAGTATTCTTGAAATAGGTCAGGAGTCTCTATCATTACAATGTCTTGTTGACCAGGAATCTCTGCCATTAGAATTCCTGGCATAGGCGAGGTGTCCCTATCCTTAGAATGCCTGAAGTTGTCCTGATGTATCTCTCATTAGATTGACTTCGGTTGGCCAGGAATCACCCCATTAGAATGCCTAAGGTCGGCCACGTATCTCTATCTGTACAGTGCCAGAGGTGACACAGGTGTCTGTATTCTTAGAATGCCTGGGGTCAACCAGGAGTCTCTGTCACTGGAATGCCTGGGGTCGGCTAAAAATCTCTCCCATTAGAATTACTGGGGTCAGCTAGGTGTCTCTATCCTTAGAATGACTGAGGTTTTACAGGTGTCTCTATCATTAAAATGGCTGGGAATGTCCAGGAGTCTCTTCCATTAGAGTGCATGGGGACAACTAGGAGTTTCTCCTGTTAGAATGCCTGCAGTCATCCGGGTATCTCAATCCTTTGAAGACCTGTGATTGTCTGGATGTCTCTATCATTACAGCACCTCGTGTAGGCAAGAAGTCTTCATCATTAGAATGCCTGGAGTCAACCAGGAGTCTCTCCCGTTAGAATGCCTGAGACCACACAGGTGTCTTTATCATTAGAAGGCCTGGAGTCAGTCTGGAGTCTCTTTCTTTAGAATGCATGGGGTCGTCCAGGGGTTTTGATTTTTAAAATGCTTGAGGTTGCACAGGTGTTTCTATCATTAGAATGTCTAGACTAGGCCAGGAATCTCTATTATTAGAATGCCTGCGGTCAGCCAGAAGTCACTCCCATTAGGATGGTTGGGGTCGACCAGGTGTCTCTGTCCTTAGAATGCCTGAGGTTGCCCAGGTGTCTCTATCATTAAAATGCTTGAGGTTGGACAAAAGTCTTCTGGTTAGAATGCCTGGGTTGGCCAAGTGTCTCTATCCATAAAATGCCTGAGGTCGCCCAGGTGTCTCTGTCATTAGAAAGCCTGTTTTCAGCAAGAAGACTTTATCATTAGAATACCTGGGGTCAGCCATTAGTCTCTCCCATTTGAATGACTGGGGTTGGTCATGTGTCTGTGACCATAGAATGACTGAGGTTGCATTCTAATGATGCCAGGATTCTCTTCTGTTAGAATAACTGAAGTCAACCAGAAGTCTCTATCATTAGAATGCCTATGGCTGGCCAGAAGTATCTCCCATTGAAATGCCTGGACTTGGCCTGGTGTCTTTATTCTTAGAATACATGAGGTCAGCCATGTGTCTCTATCATTAATATGCCTGTGGATGGCCAGAGGTGTCTATAATTAAAATGCTGGGGGTCAGCCAGGAGCCTCTTCCATTAGAATGCCTGAGGTCGGCCAAATGTCCCTATCCTTAGAATGCCTGAAGCTGCCCAGCTGTCTCTATCATTAGAATGACTTTGGTGGCCGGGGGTCTCTATCATTAAAATGCCTTGGGTCGGCCAGTACTCTTTCCCGTTAGAATGCCTTGGGTAAGCCAGGTGTCTTTATCCTTAAATGACTGATGATTCCCACATGTCTCTATCCTTGGAATGCCTGGGTTTGGTCGATAGTTTCTTTCGTTAGAATATCTGGGGTCAGCACGGAGTCTCTCCTGTTAGAATGCCTGGGGTAGTCCAGGTTTTCTATACTTAAAAATGCCTGAGGTCACACAGGTGTCTTTATACTTAGTATTCCTGAAGTAGGCCAGCAGTCTCTATCATTACAATGCCTTTGGTCGACCAGGAATCTCTCTCATTAGAATTTCTGGCATAGGCCAGGTGTCTCTATTTTTAGAATGCCTGATGTTGCCCAGGCATGTCTCTCATTAGAACGAGTGGGAACATCCAGGAGTGTTTTCATTAGAATGCTTAAGGTCGGCCACATATCTCTATTCTTAGAATGCAGGAGGTCACACAGGTGTCTCTATCATTAGAATGCCTGTGGTTGCTCACGTGTCTCTATTATTATGATGCCTGGGTTCATTCAAGAGTTTTTATCATTAGAGAGCTTGGGGTCAAACTGGAGTATTTTCCATTGGAATGCCTGAGATCAGCTAGATGTCTCTATCCTTAAAATGACTGAAGTTGCACAGGTTTCTCTATCATTAGAATGAATGGGGTAGGCCAGGAGTCTCCACCATTAGAATGTCTGAGGTCAACCAGGAGTCTTTATCCTTAGCATGCCTGAGATTACACAGGTGTCTCTCTCATTAGAATGCCTGGGGGGAGGCCTGGAATTTCTATCATTAGAAAGACTGCTGTCCAGCAGAAGTCTCTCACATTAGATTGCCTTGGGTCAGCCAGGTGTCTCTATCCTTAGAATGTATGAGGTCGCCCAGGTATCTTTATCATTAGAATGCGTGGGTTCGGCCAGGAGTCTCTCCCATTAAAATGTGTGGGGCTTTCAGGAGTCTCTCCCATTAGGATGACTTGGATTTGCAAGGTGTCTCTATCCTTAGAATGCCTGAGATCTCAGAGGTGTCTCTTAAATTAGAATTCCTGGGATAGGCCAGGAGTATCTCCCACTAGAATGCCTGGAGTCAGCTAGTAGTCTCTTCCATTTGAATGGTTGGGGTTGGCCAGGTGTCTCTATCCTTAAAATGCCTGAGGTCGCAGAGGTGTCTCTAACATTAGAAAGTCTGGTGTATGCCAGGAGTTTCTATCTTTAGAATTTCTAGAATCAGCCAGGAGTATCTTCCATTAAAATTCCTGGGGACAATCAAGTGGCTCTATTTTAGAATGCCTGTGGTCGCCCACGTGTCTTTATCATTAGAATACCAGGGGTCAGCCAGGAGTCTCTATCATGAGAATGCCTCTTTCATTTGAATGCCTGGGGTCGGCCAGGTGTCTCTATCCTTAGAATGCCTAAGGTTGCATAGATGTCTCTACCATTACAATGCCTGGGTTAGGCCAAGCATCTCTATCATTATAATACCTGGGTTTGGCCAGAAGTCTCTCCCATTAGAATGCCTGGGGCAAACCATCTTTCTCTATCCTTAGAATTCCTGAGGTTGCACAGTAGTCTGTATCATCAGAATGCCATGGCTCAGCCATGAGTTTCTATCGTTAGAATACTTGATTTCAGCCTGCAGTCTCTCCAGTTAGAATGCGTGGGGTTGGCCAAGTTTCTTCATCTTAAAAATGCCCGAGGTCACACTGGTGTTTTTATCATTAGAATGCCTGGACTAGGCCAGGAGTCTCCATTATTAGAATGCCTGAAGTCATCCACAAGTCTCTCCCGTTAGAATGCTTGGGGTTGTACAGGTGTCTCTATCCTTCGAATGATGAGGTCGTTCTGGTGTCTCTATTATTAGAATGCCTGGGGTGGGAAAGCAGTCTCTTTCATTAGACAGCCTGGATAATGCAAGTGTCTCTATCCTTAGAATGTCTGAGGTCGCCAGCTCTCTCTATCATTAGAATGCCTGGGCTGCGACAGGATTCTCTAACATTAGAATATCTAGGTCAGCCAGGAGTCTCTTTCTTTAGAATGTCTGGTTCAGCCAGGTGTCTGTGTCCTTAAAATGCTTGAGGTCGCCTAGGTTTCTCTATCATTAGAGTGCCTGGGGTAGGCCAGGAGTTTCTATAATAAGAATTCTTGTGGTCAGCCAGGAGTTTCTCCCATAAGAATGCCTGGGGTTGGCCAGGAGTCTCTTCCATTAGAATGCCTGGGATCAGTGAGGTGGTTCTCTCCTTAGAATGACTGAGTTTGCACAGGTGTCTCTATCATTAGAATGCCTGGGGTCAACTAGGAGGCTCTAATATTAGGATGCTTGGGGTCAGCCAGGAGTCTCTCCTATTAGAATGCCTGGGGTCTGCCTGCTGTCTCTATTATTACAATGAATGAGGTGCCCCAGGTGTCTCTATCATTACAATGCTCATGGTCAAACAAAAGTGTCTCTCATTATAATTCCTGGGGTTGGCCAAAGTCTTTCCCATTAGAATGCCTGAGGCCGGCTGGGAGTCTCTTCCGTTAAAATGCCTGGGGTTGTCCAGGTGTCTCTATCCTTAAAATGCCTGACATCATCCAGGTGTCCCTATTATTAGAATGCCTGTGGTGGGCCAGGTGTCTCTATCCTTAGAATTCCTGAGGTCACACATGTGTCTCTATCCTTAGAATGCCTTGGATAGACCAGAAGTCTCAATCATTAGAATACCTTGGGTCAGCCAGGAGTCTCTATCATTGGAATGCCTGGGGTGGGTCAGATGTCTCTATCCTTTGAATGCCTTAGGTCACCCAGGTGTCTCTGTTATTAGAATGCATGGGGTTCACCAGGAGTATCTTTTGTTAGATTGCATGAGGTCACACAGGGGTCTCTATAAATAGAATGCCACAGGTAGACCACGAGTCTTTATCATTAGAATTCCTAGGGTCAACCAGGAGTCTCTCCCATTAGAATGCCTGGGGTCAGCCAGCTCTCTCAATCATTAGAATGACTGAGATAGCACAGTTGTCTCTAACATTTTAATGTCTGAGGTCTCCCAGATGCCTCTATCATTAGAATGCCTGGGGTGTCCAGGAGTCTCTATCATTTAATTGCCTGAAGTCCCTCAGGTGTCTCTATCATGACAATGCCTGGGGTCAGCCAGGAATCTCTAGCGTTAGATTGCCTAGGTTTGGCCAGGAGTCTCTTCTGTTAGAATGCCTGAGGTTGACCAGGAGTCCCTCCCATTAGAATGCCTGGGGTAAGCCAGGTATTTTTATTTAAAAAAAATGCCTTAGGTAACACAGGTGTCTCCATCATTACTATTCCTGGAGTAGGTCAGTAGTCTCTATAACCAGAATGTCCTGGTTGACCACACTCTATCTCGTTAGAATATCTGGGGTAGGCTAGGTGTCTCTATCCTTAGAGTGCCTGATGTCACCCAGGTGTCTCTATGATTAGAATGCCTGGGGTCGGTCAAGAGTCTCTCCGTTTAGAATGCCTGCAGTTGGCACGTGTCTCTATCATTAGAATGCCTGATTTCATGCAGGTTTCTTTATCATTAGAATGCCTGGAGTTGGCAAGGAGTACCATTAGAATTCCTGGGGTCGCCCATGTGTCTCAATCTTTAGAATGACTGTGGTTCTACAGGTGTCTCTATCATTAGAATATCCTGGATAGGCCAGGAGTCTTTATCATTAGATTGCCTTGGGTTGTCAGGAAGTCCCTATCATTAAAATGCCTGGGGTTGACAAGGTGTATCCATCCTTAGAATTCTTTTTTATTTATTTATTTATCTTTTATTTTAATTTTTTTATTATTATACTTTAAGTTCTAGGGTACATGTGCATAATGTGCAGGTTTGTTACATATGTATACTTGTGCCATGTTGGTGTGTTGCATCCGTCAACTCGTCAGCACCCATCAACTCCTCATTTACATCAGGTATAACTCCCAGTGCAATCCCTCCACCCTCCCCCTCCCCATAATAGGCCCTGGTGTGTGATGTTCCCCTTCCCGAGTGCAAGTGATCTCATTGTTCAGTTCCCACCTATGAGTGAGAACATGCGGTGTTTGGTTTTCTGTTCTTGTGAAAGTTTGCTGAGAATGATGGTTTCCAGCTGCATCCACGTCCCTACAAAGGACACAAACTCATCCTTTTTGATGGCTGCATAGTATTCCATGGTGTATATGTGCCACATTTTCTTAATCCAGCCTGTCACTGATGGACATTTCAGTTGATTCCAAGTCTTTGCTATTGTGAATAGTGCCGCAATGAACATACTTGTGCATGTGTCTTTATAGCAGCATGTTTTATAATCCTTTGGTTATATACCCAGTAATGGGATGGTTGGGTCATATGGTACTTCTAGTTCTAGATCCTTGAGGAATCACCATACTGTTTTCCATAATGGTTGAACTAGTTTACAATCCCACCAACAGTGTAAAAGTGTTCCTATTTCTCCACATCCTCTCCAGCACCTGTTGTTTCCTTAATATCCTTAGAATTCTTGAGGTCCCACAGGCGTCTCTATTATTAGAATGCCTAGGGTGGGCCAGGAGTCTCTATCAGTAGAATGCTTGGGGTTGGCAAGGTGTCTCTCCCCTTATAATGCCTGGGGTCGGCGAGTTGTCTTTATCCTTAGAATGCCTGATGTCACCTATGTTTCTCTATCATTAGAATGTGTGCAGTTGTCTATGAGTGTTTCCATTTAGAATACGTGGGTTTGGCCAGGTGTCTTCTACTCTTAGAATATGTGTGGTCCCACGGAAGTCTCTGTCATTAGAGTGACTCCAGTAGGCTGGAAACCTCTATCACTTGAATGCCTGTGTTTTGCTAGGAGTCTGTCCCATTACAATCCCAGGGGTCAGGCCAGTTGTCACTATTCTTAGAATGCCTGAGATCTCTCAGGTGTCTTTCATTAGAATGCCTGAGGTAGAACAGTGTTCTCTATCATTAGGAATTCTGGGGTCGGCCAGGACTCCCTTCCATTAGATTGCCTGGTGTTGGTTAGGTGTCTCTATCATTAGAAAAAATGGGGTAGGCCAGGATTCTCTATTATTAGAGACTGGACAGACCTTGAGTCTGCCAGGAGTATGTCTCTTAAAATGCCTGGTGTCAGCCATGTGTCTCTATTTTCAGAATGCCTAAGGTTGGACAGATGTTTCTATTATTGGAATGCCTGGGGTAGACCTGGAGTCTATAAATAGAAAGCCTGGTGTTGGCCAGGAGTCCCTCTTGTTAGAATGCCTTGGATCGGCCAGGTGTCTCCATCCTTAGGATGCCTGAGGTCGCCCAGGTGTCTCTATCATTGGAATGCCTGGGATCAGCCAGGGTCTCTCCCATTAGATTGTCTGGGGTCTCCCATGAGTTTCTCTTGTTAGAATGCATGGGCTGGAGCAGATGTCTCTATACTCAGATTGCCTGAGGTCAGTGAGGTGTTTCTATGATTAGAATGCCCGAGGTTGCACAGGTTTCTCTATCATTAGGATGGATGGGATAATCCAGGATTCTCTATTATTAGAATGCCAGGGGTTGGCCAGGAGTCTCTCCTTAGTGTCTGAGGTCACAGAAAGCTTGTTTCTAGTAGTTATCATGAGATATTCGGTTGTTTATTATAGGCCTCAATGGGCTCAGACATGTCTTTTTGTAGATAGAAAAAGAGGGTTTTCAACCTGATGAAACAAAACTAAGGTTTGACTCTGAGAGATGAATCCACACATCAAAAAAATTTTCATGGCTAGCTCGTTTCTAGATTTTATTGCAGGATATTCCACTTCACACTATAGGCTTCAATGGACTCAGAAATGGCCCAGTGCTGATATTACAAAAAGAGTGTGTCCCGCCTAGTGAATCAAAACACAGGTTCCATTTTGTGAGAGGAATCCACACATCACAAAGGTATTTCACATGTAGCTTGTCACTCATTATTATCATGGAATATTCAGTTTTTCACTATAACCTTCAATAGGCTCAGAGATGTCCCTTATAGATTCTACAAAAACAATGTGTCCAACCTGGTGAATCAAAACACAGGTTTAAATCCATGAGATGAATTCACACACCACAAAACAACAACAACAACAACAACAACAACAACAAAACTTTTACAGATAGCTTGTTTTTAGTTTTTATCGAGGAATATTAGGTTTTTCACTGTCAGCTTCCAAGGGGTCAGAAACATCCCCTCGTAGATTTTACAAAGAGTGTTTTCAATCTGGTGGAACAAAACACAGGTTCAATTTTGTCAGATGAATCAACACATCACAAAGCATTTTCATGGAACTCTTCTTTGTACTTTTTATGCTGGATATCTGGTTTTTCATTGTAAACTTCAATAAACTCAGAAACGTCCATTTGTAGATTATATATAAAGAGTGTTTCCAACGAGGTGAATGAAAACAATTTTTAAACTCTGGAACATGAACCGGCAAGTGTCAAAACATTTTCATACGTAGCTTGTTTCTAGTTTTTATTGTGGGATATTCAGTTTTTTACTACAGGCTTCAATTGGCTCAGAATTTTTTATTTTGTAGATTCTACAAAAAGTGTATTTCCAACATGGTGAACTAAAATATTTTTTTAACTCTGTGAAACGAATCCACACATCAAAATGCATTTTCACTGATAGCATTTTTTGTTTCGTTTTGTGTTTTAGTTTTCATCGCAAGATATTTGGTGTCTTACTGTAGGCTTCAATAAGCTCAGAAATGTCCCCTCATAGATTCCACAAAAGTAGTGTTTCCAACCTGGTGAATTAAAACAGAATTTTATCCCTGTGAGATGAATCAACACATCACAAAGCATTCTCACATATGATAAATCCGCACATCACAAGATATTTTCATAGACAGTTTGTTTCTAGTTTTTCTCACTGGATAGTCTATTTTATCTTATGAGTGTCAATCGGCTCAGAAATGTCCCTTCGTCGATTTTACAACAAGAATGTTTCCAACCTGGTGATTCAAAATACAGGTTTCTTTCTGTGAGATGCATTCACATACACATCACAAAATATTTTGAAATATAGCTTGTTTCCAGGTTTTATTGTGGGATATTTGATTTTTGAGTAAGGCTTCAATAGGCTCAGAAAAGTCCCTTTGTAGATTCTACAAAGAGAAGATTTCCAATCTGGTGAATTGTTTAACTGTGTGAGATGAAATGACACATCAGAAAGCATTTTCACATATGCCATGTTTCTATATTTTATCACGGGATATTAGATTTTTCACCATAAAATTCAATGTCCCTTCGTAGATACTACAAAAAGAGTGTTTAATAAAAACTGAGGTTTAACTCTGTGAGATGAATCCACATATCAAAAAGCCCTTTCACACATACCTTGTTTCTACTTTTTATCACAAGATGTTTGATTTTTCACTATAGGCTTCAATGAGCTCAGAAATATCCCTTTGTAGGTCTTACAAAAAGGGTGATTCCAACCTGGGGAATAAAAACACGTGTTCCATTATATTCAGATGAATCTATACATCACAAATCATTTTCACACACTGCTATTTTCTAGGTTTTAGTTGGGATATTCTGTTTTTAACTATAGGCCTCGATGGGCTCAGAAATGTCTTTTCATATATACTAGAGAAAGACAGTTTTCAACCTGGTAAATCAAAATAGAAGTCCATTTTGTGAGATGAATCCACACAATACAAAGCATTTTCACAGATAGCTTGTTTCAGTTTTTCACTATCTGTTTCATTTTTTTCACTATTTGTTTCGATAGGCTCAGAAATGTCCCTTCATAGATCCCACAGAAAGAGTGTTTTCAACCTGGTGAATAAACAGTAGTTTATCTCTATGAAATGAATCTATAAATCATGAAACATTTTCACATATGGCTTATTTCTAGTTTTTATCATGGGATATTTGGTTATTCACTATAGGCTTCAATGGGCTCAGAAATGTCCCTTTCTAGATTCTACAAGAATAGTGTTCCTAATCTGGTGAATCCAAAACACAGGTTTCATTGTGTGAAGTGAATCCACACATCACAAAGCATTTTCACACATAGGGTATTCCACATTTCTTTGGGGGGATATTTGGTTTTTCACTATAGGCTTCAATTGTCTCAGAAATGTCCCTCTGTAGATTCTACAAAAAGAGTATTTAAAACCTGGTAAATCAAAACACTGGTTTAACTTAGTGAGATGAAACCACACATCACAAGGCATTTTCACATATAGCTTCTTTCTAGTTTTTATCATGGGATATTCTTTTTTTTTTAAATGTAGGCTTTAATGTACTAACATATAGATGTTTCTAGCTTTTATCGTGGGATATTTGTATATTATTGTAGGCTTAAATGGGCTCATAATTGTTCCCTCGTAGATCCTACAAAGAGGTCGTTTTGAACCTGGTGAGTCAAATCACATGTTTAATTTTGTAAGATGAAATCACACATCACAAAACATTTTCACTTGTTGCTTGTTTTTTTAAATATTTATTTATTTTTTATTATTATTATACTTTAAGTTCTAAGGTACATGTGCATAATGTGCAGGTTTGTTACATATGTATACTTGTGCCATGTTGCTGTGCTGCACCCATCAACTCGTCAGCACCCATCAACTCGTCATTTACATCTAGTATTTATCATGGGATATTCAATTTTCCTTTTTGAGTACATGGGCTCTTATCTGTCTTGTTATAAATTCTACAAAATAGTGTTGTGAACATGGTGAATCAGCACAAAACATCCATTTTGTTAGATGAATACACATCATAAAGCATTTTCACAGAGAGTGTGCTTAGAGTTTAATTGCAGGATATTCAATTTTTTTCTTGTTGGTCTCAATGGACTGAAAATGACCCTTTGTAGGTTCTACCACAAGAGTGTTTCCAACCTGGTGAATAAAAACACAAGTTCCATTTTGTGAGATGAATCCACACATCACAAAACATTCTCACAGATAAATTTTTCTAGTTTGTATCACAGGGTATTGCATTTTCTATTAGAGGCATCAACGGGCTCAAAAATGTCCCTTTGTAGCTTCTACAAAAACAGTGTTTCCTACCTCATGAATCAAGACACTGGTTCCATTCTTTAAGATGGATCCACATATCACAAAGCATTTTTATAAATAGATTTTTTCTATTTTTGTTGTAGGATATTCTGGTTTTTACCACAGGCTTCAAGAGTTCAGAGATGTCCCTTTGTAGATTACACAACAAGAATGTTTCTAACCTGGTAAATCAAAGCAGTGGTTCCATTCTGTGAGATAAACTGACACATCTTAAAGCATTTTTACAGGTATCTTTTTTTGCAGTTTTTTATCAGAGGTTATTCAGTTTTTTACTATAGGCCTCAATGGGCTCCAAAATGTCCCTTTATAGATTCTACCAAAACAGTGTTTTCAACTGGTGAATTGAAACACAGGTTCTATTCTGTGAGATGAATCCACACATAGCAAAGCATTTTCATAGATAGCTTGCTTTTAGTTTTTATAGCAGGATATTACATTTACTCTTATGGGCGCCAAAGGGCTCAGAAATGTCACTTCATACATCCTAAAAAAAGAGTGTTTCCATACTTGTTAATCAAAAAACTCGTTCCATTCTTTGAGATTAATCAACACATCACAAAGCATTTTCACAGGTAGCTTGCTTCTCGTTTTAATTGCAGATTATTCAATTTTTTAGAGGCACGTATGGTCTCAGAAATATTCCTTAGTACATTCATGGAAAGAGTGTTTTCAACCTGGTGAATCAGAACACAGGTTCAATTCTGTGAGATGAGTCCACGAATCACAAAGCATTTACACATATAGCTTGGTTCAAGTTTTTATCACAGAATATTAGGTTTTTTACTATAGGCTTCAATAGTATCAGGAATGACCCATCGTATATTCTACAAAAAGAGTGCTTCCAATCTAGTAAATAAAAACAAAGGTTCCATTCTGTGAGAGGAAACCACACATCATAATGCATTTTCACAGATTGCTTGTTTCTAGTTTTTGTCATGTGATATTCGGTTTTTCTTGGTAACCACAATGGGCTCATAAATGTCCCTTTGTAGATTCTACAAAATGATTGTTTCCAACCTGGTGAATCAAAACACAAGTTCAATTCTGTGAAATGAATCCACACATCAGAAAACATTTTCACAGATAGATTGTTTCTAATTTTTATTGTGGGATATTTGATTGTTTTATTGGTCTCAATGGGCTCAGAAATATTCCTCTGTAGATTCTACAAAAAGAGTCTTTCCAACATGGTGAATCAAAATGAAGGTTTACTTTTCTGACATGAATCCACATATCACAAAGCATTTTGACAGATAGCTTGTTTCTAGATTGTTATGAAGGCTATCTGGTTTTTCACTCTAGATTTTAATGGGCTTAGAAATATCTTTTCATAGATTTTACAAAAAGAGTGTTTCCTACCTGGTGGATTTAAATGCAAGTTCCGTTTTGTTAGATGAATCCACCCATCACAAAGTATTTTCTTTACAGAAAGCTTGCTTCTAGTTTTTATCGTGGGATGTTTGATTTTTCCTTATTACCCTCAGTGAACTCAGAAGTTTCCCTTCTTAGATTTTACAAAAAGAGTGTTTGCAACCCAGTAAATAAAAATACAGATTCATTCTGTGAATGAATCCACACATCACAAAGCATCTTTACAGGTAGTTTGTTTTTAGTTTTTATCACAGGTAAATCAACTTTACCTATGGGTCTCGATGGTCTCAGAAATGCCCTTTCATAGATTTTACAAGTGTATTTGCAACCTGGCGAACCAAAATGGAAGTTCCATTCTGTGAGATGAATCCACAAATCACAAAACATTTTTCCCAGATAGAGTGTTTCTAGTTTTTATAATGGGATATTTAATTTTTATTGTAGGCCTTGAAGGGCTCAAAAATGTCTTTTTGTAGATTTTATGAAAAGAGTGTTTCCAACCTGGAGAATCAAAAACAGATTCCATTTTGTGAGATGAATCTACACAACACAAAGTATTTTCACAAATAAGTTATTTCTAGAGTTTATAATGAGATATTAGATTTCTCCTTATTGGCTTCAATGGACACACAAGTGTCCCTAAGTAGATTCTACAAAAAGATGATTTTCAACCTGGCATATCAAAACACAGGTTCCATTCTGTGGCAAGAACCTACACATTATGAAGCATTTTCACAGACAGTTTGTTTCTACATTTGATCGTAGGCATTCTATTTTCCTTATTGAACATTATGAACTCAGGAATGTCCCTTCATAGATCCTACAAAACGCGTATTTCCAACCTGGTGAATCAAAATGCACTGTTGGTGGGATTGTAAACTAGTTCAACCATTATGGAAAACAGTATGGTGATTCCTCAAGGATCTAGAACTAGATGTACCATATGACCCAGCCATCCCATTACTGGGGATATACCCAAAGGATTATAAATCATGCTGCTATAAAGACACATGCACACGTATGTTTATTGCAGCACTATTCACAATAGCAAAGACTTGGAATCAACCCAAATGTCCATCAGTGACAGACTGGATTAAGAAAATGTGGCACATATACACCATGGAATACTATGCAGCCATCAAAAAGGATGAGTTTGTGTCCTTTGTAGGGACATGGATGCAGCTGGAAACCATCATTCTTAGCAAACTATCACAAGAACAGAAAACCAAACACCGCATGTTCTCACTCATAGGTGGGAACTGAACAATGAGATCACTTGCACTCGGGAAGGGGAACATCACACGCCGGGGCCTATCATGGGGAGGGGGGAGGGGAAAGGGGGAGGGGGGAGGGATTGCATTGGGAGTTATACCTGATGTAAATGACGAGTTGATGGGTGCAGCACAGCAACATGGCACAAGTATACATATGTTCCAAACCTGCACGTTATGCACATGTACCCTAGAACTTAAAGTATAATAATAATAATTAAAAAAAACTGTGATATGAAAAAAAATGCAAATTCCATTCTGTCAGTTAATCCATACATCACAACGTGTTTTCACACATAGCTTGTTTCTAGTTTTTATCATGGAATATTCAATTCTCCTTCTAGTCCACAATGGACTCTGAAATGTCTCTTCACAGATTCTACAAAAAAAAAAAAAAGTGTTTCCAACGTGGCGAATTAAAACACCAGTTCCATTCTGTGATATGAATCCACACATCACAAAGCATTTTCAGAGATAGCTTGTTTCTAATTATTATTGTGGGATATTCAACTTTTTAATTGGGGTCAATGGGATCAGAAATGTCCCTTCATAGGTTCTACAAAAAGAGTGTTTCCAACCTGTTGAATGAAAACACATGTTCCCTTCTGTGAGATGAATCCACACATCACAAAGCATTTTCACAGATGGCTTGCTTCTAGTTTTTATCGTGAGATACTCCATTTTCCTTATTGAGCACAATGGACTCAGAATTGTCCCTTCAAATTTCTATAGAGTGTTTCCAATTTGGCGAATCAAAAAGCAGGCTCCATTTTCTGAGATGAATTCATACATCACAGAACATTTTTGCACATAGCTTGTTTCTAGTTTTTAACGCAGGATATTCAGTTCTTCAATATAGTCTTCAATGGGCTCACATATGTCGGTTGACAGATTCTACAAAAAGAGTGTCGCCAAGCTGCTTAATCAAAACTCAAGTTCCATTCTTTTAGATGAATCCAAACATCACAAGGCATTTTAACAGGTAGTGTGTTTCTAGTGCTTAATTTTTTCTTGTAGGCCATGATGGTCTTAAAAATATACCTTTGTAGGATCGACCGAAAGAGTTTTTCCAACCTGGTGAATCAAAAAACAGGTTCCATTCTGTGAGGTGAATCCACACATCACAAAGCCTTTTCACAGACAGCTTTTTTTTCTAGATTTTATTTCAGGATATTCAGTTTTTCATTATAGATTTCAAAGAGTTCATAAATGTCCCCTTTTAGATTCTACAAAAAGATTTTTTCCAACCTGGTGAATTAAAACACAGGTTTGATTCTGTGAGATGAATCCACACATCACAAAGCATTTTTCACACACAGCTTGTTTCTAGTTTTTATCACACAATATTCAATTTTTTTTTTCTGGATGTCAGTTGGCACAAAAATGTCCTTAAGTAGATTCTATAGAAAAAGTGCTTTCAACCCAGCACATCAAAACACAGGTCTGTGAGATTCATCTGTGAGATGAATCCACATATCAAAAAGCATTTCACGGAGAGCTTGTTTCTAGTTTTAATAGTAGAATATAAGATTTTCCTTATTGGGCATAATGAGCACACAAATGTCCATTCGTAGATTCTACAAAAAGAGTCCTTTCAACCTGTTGAATCAAAACGCAAGTGCCATTCTGTGAGATAAATCCACACATCACAATGTGTTTTCACACATAGCTTGTTTCTGATTGTTGTTGTTGCTGCTGTTGTTGTTGTTGTTGTTGTTGTTGATTTGTGGGATATTCCATTCTTTTTTTCTCATGGGTCTCAAAGGGCACGGAAATGTCCCTAAGTAGATATGACAAAAATAATGTTTTCAACCTGGAAAATCAAAACACAGGTTCCATTCTGTGAGATAAATCCACACATCACAAAGCATTTTCACAGATAGCTTGTGTCTAATTTTTCTGGTGGGATATTCATTTTTCACTGTAGGCTTCAACGGGCTTAGAATTGTACCCCCGTCAATTGTACAAAAAGAGTGTTGTTTCCAACCTGGTGAATCAAAACACAGCTTCCATTCCCTGAGATGAAATCACACATCACACAGCATTTTTACAGATAGCTTGTTGCTAGTGTTTATCGTGGGAGAATGGATTTTCTTCTTTGACCACAGTGAGTTCAGAAATGACCCTTTGTAGATTCTACAAAAAAAGTGATTCCAACCTGGAAACACTCCATTCTATGAGATGTTTCCATTCTGTAAGATGAATCCATGGTCCATTCAGTGAGATGAATCCAAACATCACAAAGCATTTTCACAGGTAGCTTATTATTATTACTATTTATTGCAGGGTATTTGATTTTTCAAAATTAAACTTAATGTTCTCAGAAAAGTCCCTTCATAGAATCAACAAAAAGAGTGTTCCCAACCTGGTGAGTGAAAGCACATCTTTCATTCTGTGAGATAAATCCACACATCACAAAGCATTTGCAGAGGTAACTTGTTTCTACTTTTTATCGAGGATAATTCAGTTTCTTACCTTATGGTCCAATGGGCTCCGAAATGTCCCTTCGTAGATTCTACAAAAAATGTGTTTACAATCTGTTAATCAAAACACAGGATCCATTCTGTGAGATGAATCCACACATCACAAAGAAGTTTCACAGATAGCTTGTTTCTAGTTTTTAATGCAGGATATTCAGTATTTCATGATAGGTTTCAAAGGGCTCAGAAATGTTTATTGGTAGATTCTACAAAAAGACTATTTCCAGTCTGGGGAATTAAAACACAGGTTTCATTCTGTGAGATGAATTTACACATCACTAAGCTTCTTCACAGATAGCTTGTTTCTAGTTTTTCTTTTTTTGGGGGAGTATTAGATTTTTTTGTAGGGGTTTCAATTAGCTTATAAATATCCCTTCATACATTCTACAACTGGAGTGTTTCCAATTTGGCGAATCAAAACACATGTTCCATTCTGTGAGATGGATCCACCCATCACAAAGTTTGCTTCTAATTTTTATCACAGTATATTCAGTTTTTCACTATAAGCTTGAGTGGGCTTGGAAATGTTAATTTCTAAATTCTATGAAAAGGTTGTTTCCAACCTGCTTACTGAAAACACAAGTTCCATTCTTTGAAATGAATCCACACGTCTCAAACCATTTACATAGATAACTTGTCTCTACTTTTTATTTTGCGATATTCAGTTTTCTGCTTTAGGTGTCAATGGGCTCAGAAATGTCCCTTCATATATTCTACAAAAAGAGTGTTTCCTACCTGGTGAATCAAAGCACAGGCCCCATTCTGTGAGATGAATCCACACATCACAAAACATTTCATCCATTAGTTTCTTTGTAGTTTGTAATGTGAAATATTCTGTTTTTTACTTTTGGCTTCAATAGGCTCAAAATGTTCCTTTGTAGATTCTACAAAAAGAGTGTTTCCAACATGATTTATAAAAACACAGGTTCCATTTTGTGGGATAAATCCACACATCACAAATCATTTTCACAGATAGCTTATTTCTAGTTTTTATTGCGGGATATTCAATTTTTTTATGGACCTCATTGGGTTCAGAAATGTTTCTTCACAGAATCTACAAAAATTGTGTTTCCAATCCGGTGAATGAGAACACATGTCCATTAATCCACACATCATAAGCATTTTCACAGATAGCTTGTTCCCTGTTTTATTCGGCTAGGTGTTTCTCCTACTACAATGCTTGAAGTAAGCCAGGTGTTTTTCTCTTCAGAATGCCTGAAGTTGGTCAGAAGTATCTCATGTTAGAATAAATGAGGTTGGCCAGTTGTCCTCTTCATTAGAATGTCTGAGATCGCCCAGGTGGCTCTCCCCTTATAATTCCTAATATCGGCCAGGAGTCTCTCTGGTTAGAATGGCTGAGGTCAGCCAGGAGTCTCTGTCCTCAGAATGCCTGAGGTCAGTCAGCTATCTCTATCATTAGAAGACCTGAGTTTGGCCAGGAGTCTTTCTCCTTAGAGTGCCTGAGATCAACCAGGTGTCTATTATTAGAATGCCTGGGGTCGGCCAGGAGTCTCTTTTCTTAGGATGCCTGAGGTTACATAGGTGTCTCTACCACTAGAATGTTTGGGGTCAGCCAGGAGAATCAACTTTTAGAATGCATGAGGTCAGACAGATTTCTCAATCATTAGAATGTCTGAGGTCACTTAGCTATCTCTATCATTAGAATGAATGGGGTTGGCCAAAAGTCTCTATCCTTAGAATTTCTGGGATCACACAGATATCTCTATCATTAGAATGCCTGGGGTTGGCCAGGAGTCTCTATTTTTAGAAAGCCTGGGGTAGCCCAAGTGTCTCTGTAATTAGAATGCCTGAGATCAGCCAGATGTCTCTATCCTTAGAAGGCCTAAGATCAGCCAGATGTCTCTGCCTTTTAAATGCCTGAGGTCAGCCCAGTGTCTCTATCCTTAGAATGCCTGGGTTTGGCCAGGAGTCTTTCCCGTTGGAATGCCTGGGGTCGCACAGGAAACTTTACTGTTAGAATCCCTGAGGTCAGAGAAATGTCTCTATTTTTATAATGCCTAGGATGAACCAGGAGTGTTTACCATTAGAATGCCTAAATTCGACCACGTGTCTCTATCCTTAGAATGCTGGAGATTGCCGGGTGTCTCAATCATTAAAATGCCTCTGGTGGGCCATGAGTCTCTTCCATTAGAATGCCTGGGGTCTAGCAGGTGTCTCCATGATTAGAATGCCTAAGGTTGACCAGGAGTTTCTCTCATTAGAACACCTGGGATCGGCCAGGAGTCTCTATCCTTAGAAAGCCTGAATTGTAAAAGGTGTCTCTATTATAATGGCTGGGATTGGCCAGGAGTCTCTATCCTTAGAATTTCTGAGGTCACCCATGTGTCTATCATTACAATGCCTACGATCAACCAGAGGTCTCTATCCATAGAATGTCTGAGGTAGTTTAGGTGTTTCTATCATTAGAATGCCTGAGGTTGGATAGAAGTCTCTTTCCTAAGAATGCCTAAGGTTACCCAGGTGTCTATCATTGGAATGCCTGTGGTCAGCCAGGAGTCTCTATTTTTAGAATGCCTGAGGTCGCCCAAGTGTGTCTATCATTAGAATGCCTGGATCGACTAGGCAACTCAACTGTTAGAATAAATGAGGTGTACCAGATATCTCTGTTCTTAGAATGCTTGAGGTCGCCCAAGTGTCTCTATTATTAGAATGTCTGGAGTCGGCCAGGTGTCTTAATTTTTAAAATTTCTGAAGTCACCCAGGTGTCTTTATTATTAGAATGCCTGAGGTCACCCAGGTGTCTCTATGCTTAAAATGCCTGGGGTTGCCCATGTATCTCTATCATTAGAAGGCCAGGGATCATACAGGAGTCTCTCCCATTAGAATGCCTGAGGTAGGCTGGGAGTCTCTATTTTTAGAATTCCTGAGGTCACCCATGTGTCTATCATTGGAAATCCCGGAGTCAGCTATGAGCCTCTATCCATAGAATACCTGAGGTCCTCCAGGTGTCTCTATCATTAGAATGCCTGGGGTTGACCAGGAGACTCTTCCGTTAGAATGCCTGAGGTCAGTCAGATATCTCTAACCTTAGGATGCCTGGGGTCAGCTAGGAGTCTCTCCTATTAAAATGCCTGAATTTGGCCAGGTGCCTCTATCCCTAGAATGCTGGAAGTCACCCAAGTGTTTCTATAATCAGCATGCCTGAGGTCAACAAGAAGTCTCTCCCATTAGAATGCCTGGAGTTGGCCAGGAGTTTCTCTCTTTAAAATGTCTGTGATCACCCTGGTTTCTCTATCATTAAAATGCCTATGGTAGGTCAAGAATCTGTCACATTAGAATGCGTGTGGTCAGTCAGGAGTCTCTATCATTAGAATGCTTGCAGTCACCTAGGTATCTACCATTAGAATGCCTGGAGTCAACCAGGAGTGTCTATTTTTAGAATGTATGATATTGGCTGGATGTCTCTATCATTAGAATGTCTGAAGTCGGCCAGGGATCTCTATCCTTAGAATGCCTGAGGTCGCCTAGGTTTCTATCATTAAAATGCCAGTGGTCGGCCAAAAGTCTCTATCCTCAGAAATTCTGAGTTCTACCAAGGGTCTTTATCATTAAAATGCCTCGGGTTGGCATGGAGTCTCTATCCATAAAATGCCTGATGCCACCTAGATGTCTCTTATTAGAATTCCCAGGGTCAGCCATGAGTCTCTATTTTTAGAATGCATGATGTTGCCCAGGTATCTCTATCATTAGAATGCCTGAGGTCGGCCAGGAGTGTCCATCCTTAAAATGCCAGAAATACCCAGGTGTCTCTCATTATAATGCCTGGGGTCGGCCAGGAGTCTCTATCCTTAGAATGTCTAAAGTCTTCCAGGTGTTTCTATGATTAAAATGCCTGGGGTCGCCCACGTATCTCTATTATTAGAATGCCTGGGGTAGGATAGGAGTCTCTCCCATTAGAATGCCTGGGACAGGACAGGAGTCATTATCCTTAGAATTCCTGAGGTCACCCATGTGTCTATCTTTAGAAATCCTGGGGTCAGCTAGGAACCTCTGTCCATAGACTTCCTGAGGTCACCCAGGTGTCTCCATTATTAGAATGCCTGGGTTGGCCAGGAGATTCTTTGGTTAGAATGCCTGAGCCCAGGAGCTGAGGGTGGTGACTCATGCCTGTAATCCCAGCACTGGGAGGCTGAGGCAGGCAGATCACAAGGTCAGGATTTTGAAACCAGCCTGACCAACATGGTGAAACCACATCTTTACTAAAAATACAAAAATTAGCCAGGCCTGGTGGCGCTTGCTTATAATCCCAGCTACTCAAAAGGCTGAGGGAGGAGAATCACTTGAACCCAGGAGGCAGAGGTTGCAGTGAGCCAAGATCATGCCACTGCACTCCAGCCTGGGCAAGAGAGTGAGACAGATATCTCTACCCTTACAATGCCTGGGGTCAGCCAGGAGTCTTTCCTGTTAGAATGCCTGAATTTGGCCAGGTGTCTCTATCTTTAGAATGCTGGAAGTCACCCAGGTGTCTCTATAGTTAGAACGCCTGAGGTCGGCCAGAAGCCTCTCCCATTAGAATGCCTGGAGTTGGCCAGGTGTCTCTATTCTTAGAATGCCTAAGGTTGGCCAGGTGTCTCTATCATTAGAATGTCCGATGTCAGCCAGAAGTCTCTATCCCAAGAATACATGAGGTCACCCAGGTGTCTATCATTAGAATGCCTGGGGTCAGTCAAAAGCTTCTTATCTTTAGAATGTCTGAGTGTGGCCAGATGTCTCTATTTTTAGAATGGCTGGGGATGCCTGGAGTCTCTCTCATTAAAATGCCTGAGGTCAGACAGATGATTCTATCCTTAGAATACAGGATTTCACCCAGGTGTCTCTATCATTAGAATGCCTTGGCTAAGCCAGGAGTCTCTGTACTTAGAATTCCTGTGGTCTGCCAGATGTCTCTATCCTTATAATAAATGAGGTCGGCAAGGAGTCTCTCCCGTTAAAATGTCTGAGGTTGTCTAGGTGTTTCTATTCTTAGAATACCTGGGGTTGTCCAAGAGACTCTTCTGTTAGAATGCTGAGGTCGGCCACATGTCTCTATTTTTAGAATGCCTGCGGTCTGCCAGGAGTCTCCCATTAAAATGTCTGAGGTCGGCCAGGAGTATTCATTATTAGAATGCCTGGGGTCGGTAAGGAGTCTCTAAGATTAGAAGGCCTGGGGTCGTCAGGAGTTTCTCCAATTAGAGTGCCTTGGGTTGACCATTAGTATCTCCTGAGAGAATGCCTGGGATCAACCTGTGTTTCGGTCAGGTGTCTTTTTCTTTAGAAAGCCTTAGGTCTCCCAGGTGTCTCTGTCATTAGAATGCCTGAAATCTACTAAGAGTCTCTCCCGTTACAATGCCTCGTATGGCCCAGGAGTCTCTCCTGTTGGAATACCTGGTGTCTGCCACGTGTCTCTTTTCTTATGATGCCTGAGGTAGCACAGGTGTTTCTAACATTAGAATGCCTGATTTTGGCTCAGAGTCTCTCCCATTAGAATGCCTGAGGTCAGCCAGGTGTCTCTGTCTTTAGAATGTTTGAGGTCATCCATTTGTCTCTATCCTTAGAATGTTTTGGGTAGAACAGGATTGTCTATCATTAGAATGTCTGGGATCACACAAGAGTCTCTCCCACTAGAATGCCTTGGGTCGGCCAAGTATCTCTATCACTAGAATGACTTACTCGCACAGGTTTCTCTATTATTAAAATGCCTGGGGTAGGCCGGGAGTCTCTCCTGTTAGAATGCTTTGGGTCGGCCAAATGTCTCTGTTGTTAAAATGCCTAATGTTGCCAACGTATCTCTATCATTAGAATTCCCGAGGTTGGTCAGGAGTCTCTATCATTAGAATGCCATTAGAAAGTTTCTCTATCATAAGACTGAGTGGAGTCTCTATAATTAGGATGCCATGGTTTGGCCAGAAACCTTTATTATTAGAATGGCTGGGATTGGCCAGGAGTCTCTCCCTTTAGAATGCCTGAGGTCCCCCAGGTATCTCTATGATTAGAATGACTGGGGTCGGCCAGGAGTCTCTCCGGTTAGAATGCCTGTGGAAGACCACTAATATCTCTCATAAGAATGCCTGAAATTGGCCAGGTGTCTCTATCCATAGAATGCCTGTAGTCACGCAGGTTTCTCTATTATTAAAGCACCTTGGGTATGTAAGGAGTCTCTCTCATTAGAACATCTGGGTTCGACAAGGAGTTTCTCCCATTACAATGTGGGGTCAGCCAGGAGTCTCTCCCATTAGAATGCCTGGGGTCAGTCAGGTGTCTCTGTCCATAGAATGACTGACTCATACAGGATTCTCTATTATTAGAATGACTGGAGTAGGTGAGGAGTTTCTATCATTAGAATGCCTGGGGTCGGCCAGGTGTCTCTCCTATTACAATTCCTTGGGTCAGTCAGATGTCCCTATTGTTAGAATGCCTGATGTCACCAACGTGTCTCTATCATTAGAATTCCTGAGGTTGGTGAGGAGTCTCTATCATTGGAATGCCTGGGGTTGGCCAAAAATATCTCTCATTAGAATGCCTTTGGTCAGTCAGGTGTCTCTATTTTTAGAATGGCTGAAGTCGCCCAGGTTCCTCTATCGTTAGAATGTCTGTGATCAGCATGAGTCTCTCTTGTTAAAATGTCTGGGGTCGGCTAAGAAGTCTCTCCTGTTAGAACTCTCCATTGGAATTTCTGGGTTGGTCAGGTGTCACTATCCTTAGAATGCCTGAAGTCATACAGGTGTCTTTATCATTAGAGTGCCTGGGGTAGTCCAGGGGTCTTTATCATTAGAATGTCTAGGATCAGCCAAGAGTCTTTCCAGTTAGAATGCCTGGGTTCACCCAGCAGTCTGTACTGTTAGAATGCCTGATGTCGCCTAGGTGTCTCTGTTATTAGAATGCCTGGGGTTGGCCAAGAGTCTCTTGTTAGAATGCCTAGGGTGGGTAAGGAGTCTCTCCTATTAGAATGTCTGGGGTGGGACGTGTCTCTATCCTTAGAATGCCCATGGTTCCACAAGTTTCTCTATTATTAGAGTCCCTGGGGTAAGCCAGGAGTCTATCTTTCGAATCTCTGCTGTTGGCCAAAAGTCTCTCCCTCTAGAATACCTAGGGTGGACCGAGTGTCATTATCCTTAGAATACCCGAGGTCGCCCAATGTCTCTCTATCATTGGAATTTCTGTGTTCGGACAGAGGTATCTAGCTTTAGAATGCCTGTGGTCAGTCAAGAGTCTCTCCTTTAAGAATGTCTGGGGTTGGCAAAATGTTTCTCTCCTTAGAATGCCTGAGTTTGCACAGGTGTCTATCATTAGAATGCCTGGGCTCAGACAAGGCTCTCTATCATTAGAATGTCTGGGTTCAGTCTGGAGTCTCTTCCTTTGGAATGCCTGTGGTTGGCCATTTGTCCTTATTTTAAAAATGCCTGAGGTGGCACAGGTGTCCCCATTATTAGAGTGCCTGGGCCAGGCCAGGCATCTCTAACATTAGAATGCCTGAGGTCTGCAAGGAGTCTCTCCCATTAGAATGCCTGGGGTTGTCCAGGAGTCTCTCTCATTAGATGCCTGGAGTCAAATAGGAGTTTGTCCCATTAGAGTGCCTGGGGTCGGCCAGGTGTCTCTATCCTTAGAATGTCTAGGTCACATAGATATCTCTACAATTAGAATGCCTAGGGTAGGGTAGGAGTCTTTAGAATTCTGAGGATCAGCCAGGATTGTCTCCCATTATAATGCCTGGGGTCAGCCAGGTGTCTCTATTGTTAAAAATGCCTGATGTCATCTATGTGTTTATCATTAGAATGCCTGGGGTCAGCCAGGAGTCTCTCCTATTAGAATACCTAGGGTGGGCTAGGAGTCTCTCTCATTAGAATGCCTGGGGTCTGCCAGGTGTCTCTATCCTTAGAATGCCTGTTACCCCACAGGTGTCTCCATTACTAAACCACCTGTGGTAGGGCAACATCAGCCAGGAATCTCTCTTGCTAGAATGCCTGTGGTGAACCAGGTGTCACTATCCTTAGAATGACTCAGGTTGCCCAGTTGTCTCCATAATTGTAATTCCTGGGTTTGTACAGGAGTCTCTAGCACTAGAATGCCTGTGGTTAGCCAAAAGTCTTTCCCTTCAGAATGCCTGAGATTGGCCAGGTGATTCTCTCCTTGGAATAACTGAGTTCACACAGGTGTCTATTATTAGAATGCCTGGGTTCGGACAGGGATCTCTATCATTACAATGCCTGGGGTCGGCCTGGAATTTCTTCTGTTAGAATGTTTGTGGTAGGCCTGGGGTCTCTATCATTAGTAAGCCTGGTGTCGGTCAGTAGTCTCTCCAGTTAGAGTGCCTGGGGTCGACCAGGTGTCTCTATCCTTAGAATTGCTGAGGTAGCACTGGTGTCTCCATCATTGGAATGCCTGCAGTAGGCCTAAAGTCTCTATGATTAGAAAGCCTAGTGTTGGTCAGAAGTCCCTACCATTAGAATGCCTTGGATCAGTCAGGTGTCTCTCCCATTAGAAACCCTGGGTCGGCCAGGTGTCTCTATCATTAGAATGCTTGAGGTAGCCCTGTTGTCTCTATCATTATAATGCCTGGATTTGGCCACACGTCTCTATCATTAGAATGCCTGGGTCAGCCAGGAGTCTCTCCCATTAGAATGCCCAAAGTTGGCCAGGTATCTATATTTTTAGATTGCCTGAGTTCACCCATGTGTCTATAATTAGAATGCCTGGAGTTTCACAGGAGTCTGCCTTCTTAGAATGCCTTGGGTCGGCCTGGGGTCTCTCCTGTTAGAATGCCTGGGGTTTGCTAGGTGTCTCTCTCCTTAGAATTTCTAATGTCTCCCAGGTGTCTCTATTTTTAGACTGCCTACATTTGGCCAGTAGTATCTCCCATTAGACTGCCTGTGGCCACTCTGGTGTCTCTATCCTTAGATTGCCTGATTCTCCCAGGTATCTCTCTCATAAGAATGCCTTGGTTCATCCAAAAGTCTCTAACATTACAATGCCTGGGTACGGCCAGTAGTCTCTCTTGTTAGAATGTCTGTACTTGGCCCAGAGTCTTTCCGATTAGAATGCCTGTGGTTGGCCAAGTGTCTCTATCCTTAAAAAGTCTGGAGTAGGCCAGGATTCTGTATCATTAGCATGCCTGTAGTCGGCCAGTAGTCTCTTAAGTTAAAATACCTGAAATCGGCTAGGGGTCTCTATTTCTAAAATGCCTGAGGTTGCACAGATGTCTCTATCATGAGGATGCCTGGCATAGGCTATCATTAGAAGCCTGGGGTTGGCCAGGAGGATCTTTGGTTAGAAAGCCTTAGGTCAGCCAGGTGTCTCTATCCTTAGAATGTCTGAAATCTCCCAGGTGTCTCTATTATTAGAATGACTGTGTTCAGACAAAATTCTCCCCTGATATAATTCCTGGGGTCAGCCATATGTCTCTATCCTTAGAATGACTGAGGTTGCTCTGGTGTCACTATTATTAGAATGCCTGTGGTAAGCCAGGAGTCTCTATTTTAACCATGACTGGGTTTTCACAAGTGTCTTTATCTTTAGAGTGCCTGAGGTAGCTTAGATGATTTTATCCTTAGAATGCCTGAGTTTGCACTGGTGTCCCCATCATTAGAATGTCTGGGGTAGGCCAGGAGTATCTATCATTAAGAGTACCTGGGGTAGGCCACATGCCTCTCCCATTAGAATGCCTGTTTTGGCCAGGTGTCTTTGTCCTTAGAATGCCTGATGTAACCCAAAATTCTCTATCATTAGAATGCCTGCGGTTTGTCAAGAGTCTCTTCCATTAGAATGCCTGTGGTCGTCCAGGTCTCACTCTCCTTAGAATGCCTGATGTCGCCCATGTGTCTCTACCATTAGAATGCCTGGGGTGAGCCATGTGTCTCCCTTGTTAGAACGCCTGGGGTCGTCCAGTTATCTCTCCCATTAGAATGCCTGGGTCAACCAGGTGTCTCTACCAATAGACTGGCTGGCGTTGCCCAGGAGTCTCTATCACTGAAATGCCTGGGGTCATCCAGAGCTCTTTGTTATTAGAATGCCTGAGGTGGCACAGGTGTCTGTTATTAGCATGTCTGTGGTAGCCCAGAAGTCTCTACCATTAGAATATCTGGGGTTGGCCAGGATTCTCTCTCATTAGAATACTGGGGCCAGCCAGGTGTCTCTATCCTTAGAATGCCTGAGGTCACCCGGATGTCTCTATCATTAGAATGCTAGGGGTTGGCCAGAAGTTTCTATCATTACAATGCCTTGGGTTGGCCAGGACTCTCTCCCCTTAGAATACCGGGCTTCTACCAGAAGTTTCTCCTATTGGAATGCCTCAGTTCGGCCAGTTGTCTTTATCTTTAGAATGCCTGAGTTTGTCCAGGTATCTCTACCATAGGAATGCTTAGAATCAGCCAGAGGTGCCTTGGGTAAAAATGCCTGGGTTTTACCAGGAGTCTCTCCCATTAAATTGTCTGAGGTTGGCAATGTGTCTCTATCCTTAGAATGTCTCGTGTCTCAATGATGTCTCTATCATTAGAATGCCTGGGATAGGCCAGGGATCTCTATCATTAAAATGCCTGGGTTAGCTAGGAATCTCTCTTGTTAGAATGGCTGTGGGGTTGATGATGTGTCTCCATCCCTAGAATACCGGAATTCACCCAGGTGTCTATATCATTAGAATGCCTGGAAACGACCAGAAGTCTCCGTCATTAAAATGCCTAGGGTATGCCAGGAGTCTCTACCATTAAAATGCCTCGGCTATGCCAGGTGTCTCTATCCATAGAATGCCTGAAATTGCCCAGTTGTTTCTATTATTAGAATGCCTAGGTTTGGCCAGGAGTCTCTCCCGTTAGAATGCCTGGGGTCCACCAGGAGGGCCTCCCATTAGAATGACATGTTTTGATGACATGTCGCTATCATTACAGTGCCTGAGGTCTCAGAGGTGTCTCTAATCTTAGAATGCCTGACATAGGCCAGGAGTCTCTCCCACTAGAATGCCTGGGGTCAGTGAAAACTCTCTCCCATTAGAAAGCCTGGTGTCGTCCAGGAGTCTCTATCCTTAGAATGCCTAATGTCGCCCAGGTGTCACTATCATTACAATGCCTGTGGTTTGCCAGGAGTTTCTCCCGTTAGAATGTCTGGGGTCAGCAAGGAGTCTTTCCTGTTAGAATACCTAGGGTCAGCAAGGCGTCTTTTCCATTAGAATGCCTGGGGTCAGCCAGGTTTCTCTATTTTTAGAATACTTGAAGTTTCACAGAATTCTCTATCATTAGAGTGCCTGGGTTGGTCAGGAGTCTCTATCATTCAAATGCTTGGGGTTGGTCAGAGGTCTCTTTTGGTAGAATGCCTATGGTTGACCGTCACTGTCCATTGAATGCCTGAGGTCACAAAGGTGTCTCATTAGAACTTTTGAAATAAGACAAGAGTCTTTAATATTAGGAAGCCTAATGTTGGTCAGGAGCCTCTTTTGTTAGAATGCCTGAAGTTGGCCAGGTGTCTCTATCTTTAGAATGGTGAGGTTGCCCAGGTGTCTCTACCATTAGAATGCCTGGGGTCGTTCAGGAGTCTCTCTCATGAGAATGCCTGTGGTTGGACAGGAGTCTCTTCCATTAGAATCCCTGCTGTCAACCAGGAGCCTCTCCCATTAGAATACCCGTGGTCAGCCAAGGTGCCTTCATCCTTAGAATGCCTGATATCATGGAGGTGTCTCTATCATTAGAATGTCTTTGGTCCACCAGGAGTCTCTCCCATTAGAAATCCTGGGTTCAGCCAGGTGTCTGTAACCTTAGAATGCCTGAGGTTACCCAGGTGTCTCTATCATTAGAAGGTTTAGAATCGTTCAGGAGTCTCTATCATTAGAATGCCTGGTTCACCTTGGATTCTCTATTGATAGAATGCCTGGGTTCGGCCAGGTGTCTTTATCCTAAAAATGTGTGAGGTTGCAGAGGTCTCTTTATCATTAGAATGCCTGGGATGCCTGGGTTAGGCCAGAAGTCTTTATTGTTAGTATGTCTGAGCTCAGCTGGGAGTCTCTCCCATTAGAATGCCTCGGATTGGCCAGGTGTGTCTATGGTTAGAATGGTAAGGTCACCCAGATGTCTCTATCATTAGAACGCCTGGGGTCGGCCTTGAGGCTCTATAATTAGAATGCCTGGATTCGGCCAAAAGTCTCTGGTTAGAATGCCTGGGGTCAGCCAGGTGTTCCCATCTTTAGAATGCCTGAGGTCGCCCAGGTTTCTCTATCTTTAGAATTCCTGGGGATGGCCAGGAGTCTCTTTTATGAGAATGCCTGTGGTCAACCAGGAGTCTCTTCCATTAGAATGCCTATGTTCAGGCATGAGTCTCTACCATTAGAATGCTTGTGTTCAGCCAGGTTTCTCCATCCTTAGGATGCCTGATGTCGTCGAGGTGTCTCTATCATTAGAATGCCTGCGGTCGACAGGAGTCTCTCCTGTTAGAATGTCTGGGGTCGACCAGGTGTCTCTATCCTTAGATTGTCTGAAGTCGAACAGATGTCTCTATCATTAGAATGCCTGCTGTAGTCCTGGAGTATCTATCATGAGAAAGCCTAATGTCAAGCAGGAGTCTCTCCACTTAGAATGCCTTGGGTCATTTAGGGGTCTCTATCCTTAGAATGTCTGAGGTCGCCAAGCTGTCTCTATTTTCAGAATGCTGGAGGGTCGGCAAGAAGTCTCTCATTAAAATGCCTGGGGTTGGCCAGGAGTCTGTCCTGTTAGAAAGCCTGGGTCAGTCAGGTGTTTCCATTTATTAAATACCTGAGGTCACACAGGTATCTATCATTAGCATGCCTGGGGTCAGCCAGGAAACTCTCTTGTTAGAATGCTTGTGGTCAGCAAGGTGTCTCTATTCTTAGAACGCCTGAGGTAGTGCAGGTGTCTCTATCACTAGAATGCCTGTCTTCAGCCAGGAGTCTCTAGTGTTAGAATGCCTGATGAAGGCCAGAAGTCTCTCTTTAGAAAGCCTAGGTCAGCCATGTGTTTCTATCATTAGACTGCCTGAGGTTGCCCAGGTGTCTCTGTCATTACAATGCGTGGGGTCAGCCATGAGTCTCTTTTATTAGAATGCCTGGAATAGGCCAGGAATCTGTCCCATTAGAATGCCTGGCATCAACCACGTGTCTCTATCCTTCAATTGCCTGAGGTCGCCAAGGTGTCTCTATCATTAGAAAACCTGGAGTTGGACAGGTGTACCTCTCATTAGAATGCCTTGAGTCAGACAGGAATTGCTCCTGTTAAAATTCGTTAGGAGGCCTGTGATTGGCTAGGTATCTCTGTTCTTATAATCCCTGATTTGCCCAGATGTCTGTATTATTAGAATGCTTTTTGTTGACCAGGAGTATCTCCCATTATAATGCCAGGAGTATCTTGGCAAGGTGTCTTTATCCTCAGAATGCCTGAGGTCTCCCAGGTGTCTCTCTATTATCAGAATGTCTGGAATAAGCCAGATTTCTTTATTACTGGAATGCCTGGAGTCGTCCAGGACTCTCTGTCATTACAGTGCCTGGGTACAACCAGTAGTCTCCCAGTTAAAATACCTGGGGTCAGTCAGAAGTCTCTCCCAGACTAAGGTTGGCCATGTGGCTCTATACTTAGAATGCCTGATGTTGCTCAGGTGTCTCTATCATTAGAATGCCTGGGGTAGGGCAGGAGTCTCTATCATTAGTATGTGTGGTGTCAGCCATGAATCTTTCCTGATGAAATGCCTGGGGTTGACCAGGTTTCTCTATCCTTAGAATGCTTGAGGTTGCACAGGTGTTTCTGTCATTAGAATGCCTAAGGTCTTCCAGGTATTTCAATAATTGAAATGCCTGGTGTTGGCCAGGAGTCTCTCTGTTATAATGCCTGGGGTCAACCAGGTTCCTCACGTGTCTCTATCATAAGCACATGCCTGGGGTCAGCCAAATGTCTCTATTTTTAGAATGCCTGATGTCAAACAGGTGTCTCTATCATTAGGATGCCTGTGGAACGCCAGGAGTCACTTTCGTTAGAATGGCTGGAATGGGCCAGACGTCTCTGTTTTTAGAATGCCTGAGGTCCCCCAGGTGTCTCTATCATAAGCATGCCTGAAGTCAGTCAAGAATCTTTCTGATTAGAATGCCTGGAGTCAACCAGGATTCTTTCCCATTACAATGCATGTGTGAGCCAGGTGTCTTTATCTTTAGAATGCCTTAGGCAGCTTAGGTGTCTCTATCATTAGAATGCCTTGTGTGGGCCAGGAGTCTTTATCATTGGAATGCTTGGGGTCACCCATTAGTCTTTTCTGTTAGATGCCTGGGGTCAGCCCGGTGTCTGTATTGTTAGAATGCCTGATGTTGCCCAGGTGTCTTTACTATTAGAATTCCTGGGGTTGGCCAAGAATCTCTCCCATTAGAATTCCTGCGGTTGGCTAGGAGTTTCTCCTACCAGAATGCCTGGGGTCGGTCAGGTGTCTCTATCCTTAGAATGCTACAGGTCTCACAGGTGTCTTTTTCATTAGAACGCCTGAAGTAGGCCAGGAGTCTCTATCATTCTTAATGTCTGTGGTCAGCCAGGAGTCTCTCCTGTTAAAGTGCTTGTTGTGGGTCAGGTATCTCTATCATTGAAATGCCTGAGTTCGCCCATGGGTCTGTATAATTAGATTGCATGCAGTCGGCCAGGAATCTCTCCCGTTAGAATGTCTAGGGTTGGCCAGGTGTCTTTCCTGTTAAAATGCCTGGGTTGGTCCAGTGTCAGTATTTTTAGAATGCCTGTGGTCTTTCTGGTGTCTCTATTATTAGAATGCCTGGAGTCAGCAAGGGGTGTCTTTTGTTAGAATGCCTGGGGTCAACCAGGTGTCTTTAGAATGCCTGGGGTTGGCCAGGTTTCTCTATCCTTAAAATGCCTGAGGTCCCCCAAGTGTCTCTATCGTTAGAATGGCTGGGGTTGGCCAAAAGTCTCTCTCATTAGAATGCCTGGGGTCAACCAGGAGTCTTTCCTGTTAGAATGCCTCGGGTCTGTCAGGGGTCTCTATCCTTAGAATGCCTTAGGTCACACAGGTAACTCTATCATTAGAATGCCTATGGTAGGCCAGGAGTCTCTATCACATGAATGCCTGGAGTTGGCCATGAGTCTCTCCCATTAAATTTCCTGGGGTCAGTCAGGTGTCTCCATCCTTAGAATGTTAGAGCTCTCACAGGTGTCTATTTCATTACAGCGCCTGAGGTAGGCCAGGAGTCTCTATCATTCTTATGCTTGTGGTCAGCCAGGATACTCTCCCTTAAAGTGCTTGGGGTGGGCCAAGTGTCTCTATCCTTGAAATGCCTAGAGTCGCCCATGGGTCTGTATAATTAGAATGGATGCAATCAGCCAGGAATCTCTCCCGTTAGAATGCCTAGGATTGTCCAGGTGTCTTTCCTGTTATAATCTCTGGGTTGTCCAGGTGTCAGTGTTTTTAGAATGCCTGCAGTTGCTCTGGCATCCCCATCACTAGAATGCCTGGGGCAGGCCGAAAGTCTCTATCGTTAGAATACCTGGGGTCGGCAAAGGGTGTCTTTTGTTAGAATGCCTGGGATCAGCCAGGTGTCTTTAGAATGCCTGGGGTTGGCCAGGTTTCTCTATCCTTAAAATGCCTGAGGTCACCCAAATGTCTCTATCATTAGAGTGGCTGGGGTCAGTCAGCTGTCTCTATTCTTAGAATCTCTGAGGTCAGCCAGGTGTCTCTATCATTAGTATGCCTGGGGCTGGCCAAAAGTCTCTCTCATTAGAATGCCTGGGGTGGACCAGGAGTCTTTCCCATTAGAATACCTGGGATCGGCCAGGGGTCTCTAACCTTAGAATGTCTTAGATCACACAGGTATCTCTATCATTATGATGCCTGTGGTAGGCCATGGGTCTCTCCTGTTAGAATGTCTGGGGTCAGTCAAGTGTCTCTATCCTTAGAATGCTACAGTCTCACAGGTGTCTTTTTCATTAGAGTGTCTGAGGTAGGCCAGGAGTCTCTATCATTCTTATTCCTGTAGTCAGCCAGGAGTGTCTCCCGTTAGAGTGCTTGGGGTGGGTCAGGTGTCTCTATCTTTGAAATGCCTGAGGTCGCCCAAGGGTCTGTATGATTAGAATGCATGCAGTTGGCCAGGAATCTCTCCCATTGGAATGTCTAGGGTTGGACAGGTTTCTTGTCTATTATAATGCCTGAGTTGGCCAGGTGTCAGTATTTTTAGAATACCTGAGGTCTCTCAGGTGTCTCTATCATTAGAATTCCTGGGGTAGGCCAAAAGTCTCTATCATTAGAATACCTGGGGTTGGCAAGGGGTATCTTTTGTTAGAATGCCTGGGGTCGGCCACGTGTCTCTACAATGCCTGAGGTTGGCCAAAAGTCTCTATCATTAGAATATCTGGGGTCAGCAAGGGTTGTCTTTTGTTAGAATGCCTAGGATCAGCCGGGTGTCTTTAGAATGCATGGCATCGGCCAGTTTTCTCTATCCTTGAAATGCCTGAGGTCACCCAAGTGTCTCTATCATTAGAATGACTGGGGTCAGCCAGGAGTCTCTCCCGTTAGAATGCCTGGGGTCAGCCATCTGTCTCTAAGAATCTCTAAGGTTACCCAGGTGTCTCTGTCATTAGCATGCCTGGAGTTTGTCAAAAGTCTCTCTCATTACAATGCCTAGGGTCAGCCGGGAGTATTTCCCATTAGAATGCCTGGGGTCGGCCAGCTGTCTCTAAGAATCTCTGAGGTCATCCAGGTGTCTCTATCATTAGTGTGCCTGGGGTTTGCCAAAAGTCTCTCTCATTAGAATGCCTGGGGTTGACAAGGAGTCTTTCCCGTTAGAATGCCTGGAGTCGGCCAGGTGTCTCTATTCTTAGAATGCCTTAGGTCACACAGGGGTCTCTATCATTAGAATGCCTGTGGTAGGCCAGGAGCCTCTATCATTTGAATGCCTGTGGTCAGCCACGAGTGTCTCCCATTACAATGCCTGGGATCGGCCCAGTGTCTTTATTGTTAGAATGCCTGATGTCACCCTGTTGTCTATAGTGTTAGAATGCCTGGGGTGGGCCAGGAGTCTCTTATGTTAGAATGCCTGGGGTTGGCCAGGTGCCTTTATTCTTAGAATGCTTTATGTCTCACAGATGTCTCTATCATAAGAGCACTGGGGGTATGCCAGAAGTCTATATCATTCAAATGCCTGTGGTCAGCCACGAGTGTCTCCCGTTAGAGTGCCTGGTGTCAGCGTGGTGTCTATATTTTTAGAATGCCAGAGGTAGCCCAGGAATCTGTATCATTAGAATGCTTGGGGTCGGCCAGGAATCTATCCCATTAGAATGCCTAGGGTTAGCCAGATGTCTCTCTTGTTAGAAAGCCTAGGTCGGGCAGGTGTCTTTATTCTTAGAATGTCTGAGGTTGCCCAGATGTCTCTATCATTAGAATGCCTGGGGTAGGCCAGGAGTCACTATCATTAAAATACATGAAGTCAGCAAGGAGTGTCTCTCTTGAAAATGCCTGGGGTATTGCCGGTGTCTCTTTCCATAGATTTCCTGAGGTCACCTAGGTGTCTCTATCACTAGAACGCCTGGGTTTGGCCAAAAGTCTCTATCATTTGAACATCTGGGCTCAGCCAGGAGGCTTTCCCATTAGAATGCCTGGGGTCTGTCTGGTGTCTCTATCCTTGGAATGCCTGAGGTCGCCCAGGTGACTCTAGCATTAAAATGCCTGTGGTCGGCCATGAGTCTCTATCATTAGCATGCATGTGGTCTTCCAGTAGTCCCTATCATTGGAATGCCTAAGGTTGACCAGGTGTCCCTATTTTCAGAATGCCTCAGGTCGCATTAGAATGCCTGTGGCAGCTAGAAGTCTCTATCATTAGAATGCCTTGTGTCGGCCAGTAGTCTCTTACGTTAGAATAACTGGTGTCAGCCGTGTGTCTCTATCTTTAGAATGGCTGAGTTTTCTCAGGTGTCTCTATTGTTAAAATGCCTGGGGTTGGTCAGGAGTCTTTATCATTAGAATGCCTGTGGTCAGCCAAAAGTCTCTCCCATTAAAATACCTGGGGCAGCAAGGAGTCTCTTTATTTCGAATGCCTGTGTTCAGTCAGGTGTCTCTATCCTTAGAATGCCTGAGGTTGCACAGGTTTTTCTCTTATTAGATTGCCTGGACTAGGTCAGGTGTCTCTGTTATTAAAATGCCTGTGGTTGTCCAGGAGTCTTTCTGTTAGAATGCCTGGGGCTGACCAGGTTTCTCTATCATTAGAATGATCAGGTTGCCCAGGTGTCTTTATCTTTAGAATGCCAGGGGTCTGCCAGGAGTCTTTATTGTTAGAATGCCTGGGCTTGGCCAGTAGTCTCTCCCATTAAAATGCCTGGGTTCGACCAGGTATCTCTATCCTTACAATGTCTGATGTCACACAGATTTCTCTTCCATTACAGTGAGTGCGGTAGTCTAGGAGTCTCTATAATTAGAATGCCTGGTTTTCACCAGGAGTCTTTCCCATTAGAATAGCTGTGGTCGGCAAGGTGTCTCTATGCTTAGAATGTCTGAGGTCTCTTAGGTGTCTGTATCATTAGAATGCCTGTGATTCACCATGAATCTATCCCATTAAATGCTTGGGGTCGGCCAGGTGTTTCTGTCATTAGAATGTCTAAGGTCTTCCAGGAATCTCAATCATTTGAATGTCTGGTGTCAGCCAGGACTCTCTCCCATTATAATGCCTGGAGTTGGCCAGATGTCTCTATTTTTAGAATGCCTAAGGTTGAATAGGTATCTCTATCACTACAATCCCTGCTGTATACCAGCAGTCTCTATCATTGGAATGCCTGCGGTCGGCCAGGAGTGTTTATCTTTAGAATGTGTGAGGTTGCCCACGTGTCTCTATCATAAGCATGCCTTGGGTTGACCAGGTGTTTCTATTTTTAGAATGTCTGATGTCGAACAGGTGTCGCTATCATTAGAATTCCTGGGGAATGCCAAGATTCTGTATCATTAAAATGCCTGGGGTCGGCCAGGAGTCTCTTCCATTGGAATGTGTGAGGACCACCAGGTGTCTTTATCCTTAGAATGCCTGAGGTTCCCCAGGTGTCTCTATCATTAGAATTCCTCGCGTTGGCTAGGAGTCTTTATTATTAGAATTGCTGGGGTCAGCACTAGTAGTAGCTCCCACTAGAGCAATTCTAGTGGGAATTGCTCTCTCACTAGAATGCCTGGGTACAGCAAGGAATCTCTCCCGTCAGAATGCCTGGAGTGAGCCAGGTTTCTCTATCCTTAGAATGTCTGAGGTAAGACACGTGACTCTATAATTAGAATGCCTGGGGTAAGCCATGAGTCCCTATCATTCGAATGCCTGGGGTTGGCTAGGAGTCTCTTCCATTAGAATTCCTGTGGTTGGCCAGGTGTCTCTGTGCTTAGATTGTCTGATGTCACCCAAGTGTCTCTATCATTAGAATGCCTGAGGTTAGCCAGGAGTCTCTCTTATTAGAACGCCTTGGTTCGGCCAGTTGTATCTACCCTTTGAATGCCTGAGGTTGTCCAGGAGTCTCTATCATTAGAATGCCTTAGTTCGTCTAGGAGTCTCTCCCGTGAGAAAGCCTAGGATGGTCCAGGAGTCTCTTCTGTTAGAATGTCTGTGGTCAGCCAGGTGTGTCTATTCTTACAAAGCCCGAGGTTGCACAGGTGTCTCTATCATAATACCTGGGGTAGGCCAGGAGTCTCTATCATTAGAATGCCTGAAGTCTGCTAAGAGTCTGTCTCATTAGAATGCCAGGGTTGGCCAGGTGTTTCTATCCTTACAATGACTGAGGTTGGCTAGGTGTCTCTATCCTTACAATGACTGAGGTAACACAGGTGTCTCTATCATTAAAATGCCTGGAGTCATCCAGGAGTCTATATCATTAGAATGCCTGGGTTCAGCCAGTTGACTCTCCCGATAGAATGCCTGGGGTCGCAAGGTGTCTCTATACTTAGAATGCTTGAGGTCCCTTAGGTGTCTATACCATTTGACTGCCTGGGGTCAGCCAGGATTCTCTATCATTAGAATGCCTTGGTTCAGCCAGTAGTCTCTACCATTAGCATACCTGGGGTAACCTTAGAATGACTGTGGCCCCCAAGATATCTCTATCATTAGAATGCCAGGGGTCAGCCAGGAGTCTCTATCATTAGAAGGCCTGGGGTTTGCCAAAATCCTCCCACCTGAGGTCTGCCAGGTGTCTCTAACTTTAGAATGCCTGAGGTCTCACAGGTGCCTCTATCATTAGAGCACCTGTGGTAGGCCAAGAGTTTCTATAATTAGAATGCCTGGGGTCGGACAGGAGTCTCTCCCATTAGAACGCCTGGGTTTGGCCAGGAATCTCTCCCATTGGAATGGCTGGTGTCGGCCAAGTGTCTTTATCCTTAGAATGCCTGAGGTTCCTTAGGTTTCTCTAGCATTAGCATGCCCGGGATTGGCCAGGAGTATTTATAATTAGAATCCCTAGGGATGGTCAGGAGTCTCTCTTGTTAGAATAACTGGGGTCAGCCAGGAGTCTCTCCCATTAGAATGACTGAGTTCTGCCGTGTGTCTCTATCCTTAGTATGCCTGAGTTCCCACAGGTGTCTTTATCATTAGAATGTTTGGGGAAGGCCAGGAGTCTCCATCATTAGAATGTCTGGGTTTGACCAGGAGTCTCCATAATTAGAATGCTTGGGATCAGACAGAAGTCTTTTCCCATTTAAACGCTTGGGGACGGCCAAGAGTCTGTCCAGTTAGAATGCCTGTCATCGGCCAGGAGTCTCTCCAGTTAGAATGCTGGAGTTCTTCAGGTGTCTTCATCCTTAGAATGCCTGAGGTCTTCCAGATGTCTCTATTATTAGTATGTTTGGGGTCGGCCAGCTGTCTTTCCCATTAGAATACCTGTGGTCAGCCAGTTAATGCCTCAGGTGACCCAGGAGTTTCTATCACTAGAATGCCTGAGGTTGGCCAGCGGTCTTTATCATTAAAATGTTTGGTTTCAGCCAGGGGTCTCTTTCATTAGAATTTCCAAATTCGAGCTGGTGTCTCTATCCTTAGAATGCCTGAGGTGGTGCAGTTGTCTCTATCATTAGCATACCTGTGGTAGGCCAGGAGTCTCTATCATTAGAATGCCTATGGTTGGCAAGGACTCTCTCCCCTTACAATGCTGGGGGTCTGCCAGGAGTCTCTTCCATTAGAATGCCCTGAATTGGTCAGAGGTCTTTATCTTTAAAATGTGGGAGGTTGCCAAGTTGTCTCTATTATTAGAATCCCTAGGGTCAGCCAGTAGCCTCCCCATTTAGAATGCATAGGTTCTGTCAGCAATCTCTCCCATTAGAATACCTGAGGTCAGCCATGTGTCTCTATTCGTAGAATGTCTCATGTCGCACAGCTTTCTTTATCATTAGAATGCCTGGAATAGGCCAGGATTCTCTATCATTAGAATGCCTTAAGTTGGCCAGGAGTCTCTCCTGTTAGAATGACTGGAGTTGACGATGTGTCCCCATCCTTAGAATGGCTGAGGTCACCCAGGTGTCTATATCATAAGAATGCCCAAGGATGGCCAGGAGTCTATCATTAGAATGCCCAGGGTATTCCAGAAGTCTCTACCATTAGAATGTATGGTCTATTCCAGGTGTCTTTATCATTACAACGCATGATGTTGCCCAGGATTTTTTATCATTAGAATGCCTGGGTTCGGCCAGGAGTCTCTTTCATTAGGATGACTGGAATTGGTGAGGTTTCTCCATTCTTAGCATGCCTGAGGTCTCAGAGGTGTCTCTAACATTAGAATTCCTGGAGTCGTCCAGGAGCCTTTTCCATTAGAATGCCTGGGGTTTGCCAGGTGTCTCTATCTTTAGAATGCCTGAGGTTGCAGAGGTGTCTCTAGCATTAGAATGCCTGGGTTAGGCCAGGAGTTTCTATCATTAGAATTCCTAGAATTGGCCAAGAGTACCTCCTGTTAGAATGCCTGTGGTTGTCCAGGTGTCTCTGTCATTAGAATGCCAGGTGTTGGCCAGGCATCTCTATAGTTAGAATGCCTTTGGTAGACCAAGAATCTCTACCATTAGAATGCCTGGGGTCAGCCAGGTATTTCTAAACTTAGAATGTATAAGGTCTCACAAGTGTTTTATCCTAGAATGCCTGAGATTGGCAAGGAGTTTTTTTATCATTCAAATACCTGGAATTTACCAGGAGTCTCTTTTCTTAGAAAATTGAGGCTCCACCAGGAGTCTCCCCATTGGAATGCATCAGTCACCCAGGTGCCTCTATTTTTAGAATGCTTAAGATCACACATTTGTCTCTATCATCAGAGTGATACCTGAAATCGGCCAGGTGTCTCTATCCCTAGAATGCCTGAGGTATCACAGGCATCACTATCATTGGAATGTTTGGGGTAGGCCAGGAGTCTCTGTCATTAGAATGCCTGGGTTTGGCCATGACTCTCTCCTGTTAGAATGCTGTCGTTCCACCAAAAGTTTCTACTGCTAAAATGCTAAAATGCCTTGGTTCAGCCAGGTGTCTCCATCTTCAGAATGCCTGTGATTGCCCCAGTGTCTCTATCTTTAGAATGCCAAGGGTATGCCAGCATTCTCTCCCATTAGAATGCCTGGTTTCAACCAGGTGTCTTTATTCTGAGAAGACCTGAGGTCCCCCAGGTGGCTCTACCATTAGAATGCCTGGGGTCGGCCAGGAATCTCTACCATTGGAATGCCTGGGGTCGGCCAGGAATCTCTACCATTGGAATGCCTGGGGTCGGCCAGTAGACTCTCTTGTTAGAATGCCTAGTGCTGGCCAGTAGTCTCTCCTATTTGAATGCCTGGGGTTGGCCAGGTGTTTCTATCCTTAGTGTGCCTCAGGTCACATAGTTGTCTCTATCATTACGTGGGGTAGGCGAGGTGTCTCTACCATTAGATTGTCTGGGGTCAGCCAGGAGTCTGTCCTTTTAAAATTCCTGGGGTAGGCCAGGTATCTCTATCTTTAAAAATGCCTGGGTCTTGCCAGGTGTCGCTACTTTTAAAATGCCTGAGTTTGCACAAGTGTCTCTAACAGAATGCCTGAGGTAGGGCACGAGTCTCTATCATTAGAATGCCTGGGGTCAGCCAGGGGTATCTCCCATTAGAAAGCCTTGAGTTGGTCACGTATCTCTATCCTTAGAATGCCTGATGTCACCAAAGAATCTCTATCATTAGAATGCTTGGAGTAGGCCTGGAGTCTCTATCATTAGATATCCTGGATTTGGCCAGGACCCTCTCCTGTTAGAATGCCAGGAGTCCTCCAAAAGTCTCTGTTGTTAGAATGCTTCAGTTCGGCCCGGTGTCTCTATCTTTAGAATGCTTGTACTCCCCCAGGTGTCTCTATCATTAAATGCTGAGGTTCAGCCAGGAGTCTCTCTTGTTAGGATAATTGAGGTAGGTGAAGTGTCTCTAGCCTTAGAATGGCTGAGGTCTCAGAATTGTCTCTAAAATTAGAATGTCTACAGTATGCCAGGAGTCTCTCCCTTAAGAATGCCTGGGGTCAACCAGGAGAATCTTCCATTTAAATGCCTGGATTAGGCAAGCTGTCTCTATCCTTAAAATGTCTGAGGTCGTATAGGTGTCTCTATCATTAGAATGCCTTGGTTGGGCCAGGCGTCTCTATCACCAGAATGCATGGGTTGGGCCAGAAGTCTTCCCCGTTAGAATGCCTGGGGTCGTCCAGGTTTCTCTATCCTTACAATTCCTGAGGTCAGTCAGTTGTCTCTATCATTAGAATGCCTGGGCTAGACCTTGAGTCTCTATAGTTAGAATATTTGTTTTTGGCCTGGAGTCTCTCCCGTTAGAATGCCTGGGGTTGGCCAAGTTTCTTCATCTTAAAAATGCTTGAGGCTGCACTGGTATTTCTATCATTAAAATGCCTGGGCTAGACCCTAAGTCTCTGTATTAGAATGTCTAAAGTTGGCCGCATATCTCTCCCATTAGAATTCTTGGGGTCGGCCAGGTGTCTTTATTCTTAGAATGGTTGGGTCACCCTGGTGTCTCTACCATTACAATGCCTGGGGTCGGAAAGAAGTCTCTTTAGAAAGCCTAGGTCAAGCAGGTGTCTCTATCTTTAGAATGCCTGAGGTTGCCCAGCTGTCTCTATCATTAGAATGCCTGCGATCAGCTGGGATTCTCTACCGTTAGAATACCTAGGATTGGCCAGGAGTCTCTCCCATTAGAATGCCTGGTTCAGCCAGGTGTCTCTATCCTTAGAATGCCTAGGGTAGGCCAGGAGTTTCTATCATAAGAATGCCTGGGGTTGGCCAGGTTTCTCTATCCTTATATTGCCTGATGTTCCTCAGGTGTCTCTATCATTGGAATGCCTGGATTCATCCAAGAGTCTCTATCATTAGAATGCCTAGGGTTGACCAAGAGTCTCTCTGGTTAGAATGCCCAGGGTCAGCGAGGTGGCTGTCTCCTTTGAATAACTGAGTTTCCACACTTGCCTCTATCATTAGAATGCCTGGGGTCCACCAGGAGTCTCTAACGTTAGAATTCCTGAGGTCGGCCAAGAGTCTCTCCCATTAGAATGCCTGTGGTCTACCTGGTGTCTCTATCCTTAGAATGGCTGAGGTCCCCCAGTTGTCTCTATTATTAGAGTGTCTTGAATAGGCCAGGAGTCTCTACCATTGTAATGTCTGGGATTTTCCAGGTGTCTCTATCCTTAGAATGTCTGACGTCCCCCAGGTGTCTCTATTATTAGAATGCCTGAAGTCAGCCAGGTGTCTATCTTTAGAATGCCTAAGTTCACACAGGTGTCTCTATCATTAGAATGTCTTAGATAGGCCAGGAGTCTCTATCATTAGAATGCCTTGGGTTGGCCAGGAATCTCTATCATTGGAAGGCCTACATTGGGCCAGGTGTCTCTATCCTTAGAATGACTGATGTTGCCCAGGTGTCTCTGTTATTAGAATGCCTGGGGTTGGGCAGGAGTATCTGTTGTTAGAATGCCTGAGGTCACGCCTGTGTCTCTATCATTACAATGCCTGGTGAAGGCCAGAAGTCTCTATCACTAGAATTCCTGGAGTCAACCAGGAGTCTCTCACATTAGAATGCTTGGGGTCTGCCAGCTCTCTCAGTCATTAGAATGACTGAGGTAGCACAGGTGTCTCTAATATTAGAATGCCTGAGGTCGACCAGGTGCCTTTATCATTAGAATGCCTGGGGTGGCCAGGGATCTTTATCATTATAATTCCTTGGGTCAGTCAGTAGTCTCTCCGGTTAGAATTCCTCTGCTTAGCTAGGTGTCTCTATCCTTAGAATGCCTGGGTTTGGCCAGGGGTCACTATCATTAGAATGCCTGGGGTCAGCCAGGAGTCTCTCCCATTAGAATGCCTGAGGTTCACAAGGTGGCTCTAATTTTAGAATGACCAAGTTTGCACAGGTGTCTCTGTCATTAGAATGCCTGGGGTAGGCAAGGAGTCTCTCCTGTTAGAAAGTTTGGTGTTGGCCACGAGTCTCTCCCGTTAGAACGCCTCGGATCGGGAAGGTGTCTCTATCTTTAGATTGACTAAGGTTGCCCAGATGTCTCTATCATTGGAATGCCTGGGTTCAACCGTGAGTCTCTATCATTAGATCGGCCATAAGTCTCTTTCAGTAGAATGCCTAGGATCAATGAGGTGGCTCTATTTTTATAATGATGGAGGGCATATTTTTAGAGATAGTTTGTTTCCAATTTTTATCGCTGAATATAGATTTTTCACTATAGACTTCAATATGTTCAGAAATATCTCTTCATAGATTCTACAAAGGAAGTGTTTTCAAACTGGTGAATCAAAACACAGATTGCATTCTTTAAGATCAATCCATGCATCACAAAGCATTTTCACAGATAGCTTGTTTTTAGTTTTCTTCAAAGCATTTTCCTTTTCTTCACATTAGGCGTCAATGGGCTCAGAAATGTTACTATGTAGACTGTACAAAAAGAGTGTTTCTAACCTGCTGAATCAAAACACGGGTTCCGTTCTGTGAGATGAATCCACACATTACAAAGCATTTTCACAGATAACTTGTTTCTAGTTTTTGTCCCAGAGTATTTGTTTTTTCACTATAGCCTTCAACGAGCTCAGAAATGTCCGTTTGTACATTCTACAAAAGAGTGTTTTCAACATAGTGAATCAAAACACTGGTTCCATTCTGTGAGATAAATGCACACATCCCATAGGATTTTCACAGATAGCATGTTTCTAGGTTTTTTGTTTTGTTTTGTTTTGTTTTGTTTCCACGGGGTATTTGGTTTCTCACTACAGTTCTCAATAAGCTCAGAAATCTCTCTTTGTAGATTATACAAAAAGAGTATTTCCAACCTGGTGAATCAAAACAGTTTTTATTCTGTGAGGTGAACACACACATCACCAAGCTTTTTAACAGATAGCTTGTTTTTAGTATTTATCACCAAATATTCGGGTTTTGACTATAGGTTACAATGGGCTCAGAAATGTCTGTTACTACAAAAACATTGTTTCCAACCTGCCAAATCAAAGCACAGGTTCTATTCTGCAAGATGAATACACCCATTACAAACCATTTTCACAGACAGCTTTTTTTCAAGTTTTTATCGCTTGATATTCGGTTTTTCACTATAGGCCACAACGGGGTCAGAAATGTCCCCTTTTGGATTTTACAAAAAGAGCATTTCCAACCTGGTGAGTCAAAATGTAGGTTTCATTCTGTGAGACGAACTGACACATCACAAAGCATTTTCATAGTTAGTTTATTTCATTTTTTTTAGTGGCAGGATATTTGGTTTTGCACTTAGGTCTCAATGGGTTCTGAAATCTCCCTTCGTAGATTCCACAAAGAGAGTGTTTCCAACCTGGTGAATTAGAACACAGATTTTAATCTATGAGATGAATCCACACATCACAAAAGCATGGCTTTTCACATCTATCACAAGCTGTTTAGCTTGTTTCCAGTTTTTATCATGAGATATTTCATTTCTCACTACAGGTGTCAAAGGACTTAAAAATGTCCATTTGTAGATTCCTTAAAAAAATTGTCTCCAACCTGGTGAATCAAAACACAGGTCCCATTTTGTTAGATGAACCCACACATCACAATGGATTTTCTCAGATAGCTTATTTCTAGTTCTTATCACACGATATCCGGTTTTCCCCCATAGGCATCAGTGGGCTCAGAAATGTCTGTCCGTAGATTATACAAAAATACTTTCTCTAACCTGCTGAATCAAAACACAGGTTTTAGTCTATGAGATGAATCTACACATCACAAAGCATTTTCACGCTAGCATTTCTAGTTTTTATTGCAGCATATTTGTTTTTTGTTCTTTTTTTAATAGGGATCAGTGGGCTCAGAAATTTCTGTTTGTATATTCTAAAAAAAAAACAAAAAAAAAAGAGTGTTTCCAAACTGTTGAATCAAAACACAGGTTCTGTCCTGTGAGATTAATCCACACATGGCAAAGGATTTTCACACACAGATGGTTTCTGGTTTTTGTTGAGGAATATTCGATTTTTCATTATAGTCCTCAATGGGCTCATAAGTCTCCATTCACAGATTCCAGAAGAAGAGTTTCCAACCAGGTGAATAAAAACCTAGGTTACATATTGGGAGACGAATCCACATGTTACAAAGCATTTTCACAGACAGGTTGTTTTTAGTATTTATTGAGGGATATTCAGTGTTCACATAGGTGTAAAAAGGCTCAGTAATGTCCCTTGATAGATTCTACAAGAAGAGTATTTCCCACCTGGTCAATCAAAACACAGGTTCCATTCTGTGATACAAACCAACTTATGACAAATCATTTTCACAGAGAGCTTGTTTCTGATATTTATCCTGGAATATTTGAATATATGAATCCATTCATAACAAAGCATTTTCACAGATAGCTTGTTTCTAGTTTTCATTGTGGATATTTGTTTCTTTACTATGCCCACAATGGGCTCAGAAAGGTACTTTTCTGTATTCTACAAAAAGAGCATTTTTAACCTGGTGAATTGAAACAGTTTCCATACTGTGAGATGAATCCACACATTACAAAGCGTTTTCACAAGTAGCTTGTTTTTTCATATTTTTAGCTGATATTTGGTTTTTCACTGCAGCCCTCAGTGGGCTCACAAATACCGTTTTGTGAATTTGACAAAGATAATGTTTGCAAATTGATGAATTGAAACACAGGTTCCATTCTGTTAGATAAATCCACACATCACAAAGCATTTTAACAGAGAGTTTGTTTTTAGTTTACATAGTGGTGTATTCAGTTTTTCACTATAGACCTGAATGGGCTCAGATATGTCTCTTCATATATTCTACAAAAAGGGTTTCCAACCTGTCGAATCAAAACACAGGTTCCATACCGTCGCATGAATCTACACATTTCAAAGTATTTTCACAGATAGCTTGTTTCTCGTAGTTATTCAAGAGATTTTGTTTTTCACTATAGGCACCAGTGGGCTCAGAAATTTCCCTTTGTAGATTTTACAAAAAAGTGTTTCCAACCTAGTGAATCAAAATGCAGGTACCATTCTTTGAGATGATCCCACGCATTACAAAGCATTTTCACAGATATCATTTTTATAGTTTTTGTCACAGGAAATTCGGTTTCTTAGTATAAGCATTAATGGGCTCACACATGTCCATTTGTACAGTCTAAGAAAAAGAGTGTTTCCAACCTGGTGAAACAAAACACAGGTTACATTTTGTGAGATGAAACCACACATCACAATGGATTTTCCCAGATAGCTTGTTTCTAGTTTTTCTCCCTCAATATTCGGTGTTCCACTCTAGGAGTCAATGGGTTCAGAAATCTTTGTTCATAGATTGTAGAAAAGGAGTGTTTCCAACCTGCTGAATAAAAATACAGGTTCCATTTTGTGAGATTAATCCACACATCACAAAGCGTTTTCACAGATAGCTGGATTCTAGTTAATATCCTGGGATATTCGGTTTCTCACTATAGGCATCAGTGGGCTCAGAAATATCCGTTAGTAGATTCCAAAAAAAAGTATTTCCAACTTGGTGAATCAAAAGACAGGTTCCATTGTTTGATATAAATCCAAACATAACAAAGAATTTTCACAGACAGCTTCTTTGTAGTTTTATTGTGGACTATTTCGATTAATCACTATATGCATGAATAAGCTCAGAAATGTTCATTTGTAAATTCTAAAAAAGAAGTGCTTTTAATATGCGGAATCAAAACACAGGTAATATTTTGTGAGATGAACGCACACATCATGAAGGATCCTCACAGATAGCTTGATTCTAGTTTTTTTTTAAAATTTATTTATTATTATTATACTTTAAGTTGTAGGGTACATGTGCATAACGTGCAGGTTTGGTACATATGTATACTTGTGCCATGTTGGTGTGCTGCACCTATCAACTCGTCATTTACATCAGGTATAACTCCCAATGCAATCCATCCCCCCTTCGCCCTCCCCATGATAGGCCCTGGTGTGTGATGTTCCCCTTCCCGAGTCCAAGTGATCTCATTGTTCAGTTCCCACCTATGAGTAAGAACATGCGGTGTTTGGTTTTCTGTTCTTGTGATAGTTTGCTAAGAATGATGGTTTCCAGCTGCATCCATGTCCCTACAAAGGACACAAACTCATCCTTTTTTATGGCTGCATAGTATTCCATGGTGTATATGTGCCACATTTTCTTAATCCAGTCTGTCACTGATGGACATTTGGGTTGATTCTAAGTCTTTGCTATTGTGAATAGTGCTGCAATAAACATACGTATGCATGTGTCTTTATAGCAGCATGATTTATAATCCTTTGGGTATATACCCAGTCATGGGATGGCTGGGTCATATGGTACATCTAGTTCTAGATCCTTGAGGAATCGCCATACTGTTTTCCATAATGGTTGAACTAGTTTACAATCCCACCAACAGTGTAAAAGTGTTCCTATTTCTCCACAGCCTCTCGAGCACCTGTTGTTTCCTGACTTTTGAATGATCGCCATTCTAACTGGTGTGAGATGGTACCTCATTGTGATTTTGATTTGCATTTCTCGGATGGCCAGTGATGATGAGCATTTTTTCATGTGTCTGTTGGCTGTATGAATGTCTTCTTTGGAGAAATGTCTGTTCATATCCTTTGCCCACTTTTTGATGGGGTTGTTTGTTTTTTTCTTGTAAATTTGTTTGAGTTCTTTGTAGGTTCTGGATATTAGCCCTTTGTCAGATGAGTAGATTGCAAAAATGTTCTCCCATTCTGTAGGTTGCCTGTTCACTCTGACGGTAGTTTCTTTTGCTGTGCAGAAGCTCTTTAGTTTAATGAGATCCCATTTGTCAATTTTGGCTTTTGCTGCCGTTGCTTTTGGTGTTTTAGACATGAAGTCTTTGCCCATGCCTATGTCCTGAATGGTACTACCTAGGTTTTCCTCTAGGATTTTTATGGTATTAGGTCTAACATTTAAGTGTCTAATCCATCTTGAATTAATTTTCGTATAAGGAGTAAGGAAAGGATCCAGTTTCAGCTTTCTACTTATGGCTAGCCAATTTTCCCAGCACCATTTATTAAATAGGGAATCCTTTCCCCATTTCTTGTTTCTCTTAGGTTTGTCAAAGATCAGATGGCTGTAGATGAGTGGTATTATTTCTGAGGACTCTGTTCTGTTCCATTGGTCTATACCTCTGTTTTGGTACCAGTACCATGCTGTTTTGGTTACTGTAGCCTTGTAGTATAGTTTGAAGTCAGGCAGCGTGATGCCTCCAGCGTTGTTCTTTTGACTTAGGATTGTCTTGGAGATGCGGGCTCTTTTATGGTTCCATATGAACTTGAAAGCAGTTTTTTCCAATTCTGTGAAGAAACTCATTGGTAGCTTGATGGCGATGGCATTGAATCCATAAATAACCTTGGGCAGTATGGCCATTTTCACGATATTGATTCTTCCTATCCATGAGCATGGTATGTTCTTCCATTTGTTTGTGTCCTCTTTTATTTCACTGAGCAGTGGTTTGTAGTTCTCCTTGAAGAGGTCCTTTACATCCCTTGTGAGTTGGATTCCTAGGTATTTTATTCTCTTTGAAGCAATTGTGAATGGAAGTTCATTCATGATTTGGCTCTCTGTTTGTCTGTTACTGGTGTATAAGAATGCTTGTGATTTTTGCACATTAATTTTGTATCCTGAGACTTTGCTGAAGTTGCTTATCAGCTTAAGGAGACTTTCGGCTGAGACAATGGGGTTTTCTAAATATACAATCATGTCATCTGCAAACAGGGACAATTTGACTTCTTCTTTTCCTAACTGAATACCCTTGATTTCTTTCTCTTGTCTAATTGCCCTAGCCAGAACTTCCAACACTATGTTAAATAGGAGTGGTGAGAGAGGGCATCCCTGTCTTGTGCCAGTTTTCAAAGGGAATTTTTCCAGGTTTTGCCCATTCAGTATGATATTGGCTGTGGGTTTGTCATAAATAGCTCTTATTATTTTGAGGTACGTTCCATCAATACCGAATTTATTGAGCGTTTTTAGCATGAAGGGCTGTTGAATTTTGTCAAAAGCTTTTTCTGCATCTATTGAGATAATCATGTGGTTCTTGTCTTTGGTTCTGTTTATATGCTGAATTATGTTTATTGATTTGCGAATGTTGAACCAGCCTTGCATCCCAGGGATGAAGCCCACTTGATCATGGTGGATAAGCTTTTTGATGTGTTGTTGAATCCGGTTTGCCAGTATTTTATTGAGGATTTTTGCATCGATGTTCATCAGGGATATTGGTCTAAAATTCTCTTTTTTTGTTGTGTCTCTGCCAGGCTTTGGTATCAGGATGATGTTGGCCTCATAAAATGAGTTAGGGAGGATTCCCTCTTTTTCTATTGATTGGAATAGTTTCAGAAGGAATGGTACCAACTCCTCCTTGTACCTGTGGTAGAATTCAGCTGTGAATCCATCTGGTCCTGGACTTTTTTTGGTTGGTAGGCTATTAATTATTGCCTCAATTTCAGAGCCTGCTATTGGTCTATTCAGGGATTCAACTTCTTCCTGGTTTAGTCTTGGAAGAGTGTAAGTGTCCAGGAAATTATCCATTTCTTCTAGATTTTCCAGTTTATTTGCGTAGAGGTGTTTATAGTATTCTCTGATGGTAGTTTGTATTTCTGTGGGGTCGGTGGTGATACCCCCTTTATCATTTTTAATTGCGTCTATTTGATTCTTCTCTCTTTTCTTCTTTATTAGTCTTGCTAGTGGTCTGTCAATTTTGTTGATCTTTTGAAAAAAACAACTCCTGGATTCATTGATTTTTTGGAGGGTTTTTTGTGTCTCTATCTCCTTCAGTTCTGCTCTGATCTTAGTTATTTCTTGCCTTCTGTAGGGACATGGATGCAGCTGGAAACCATCATTCTTAGCAAACTATCACAAGAACAGAAAACCAAACCCGCATGTTCTCACTCATAGGTGGGAACTGAACAATGAGATCACTTGGACTCGGGAAGGGGAACATCACACACCGGGGCCTATCATGGGGAGGGGGGAGGGGGGAGGGATTGCATTGTGAGTTATAACTGATGTAAATGACGAGTTGATGGGTGCAGCACACCAACATGGCACAAGTATACATATGTAACAAACCTGCACGTTATGCACATGTACCCTACAACTTAAAGTATAATAATAATAAATAAATTTAAAAAATAATAATAAAAAAATAAAAAAGAAAACGCTTTGTGATGGGTGGATTGTTCTCACAGAGTTAAACTTGTATATTCATTTACCAGGTAGGAAACACTTCTTTTGCAGAATCAACGCAGGGACAATTCTGAGCCCTTTGAAGCCTATAGTGAAAAAACGCACACTCCCCCCACTCCCCCGGAAAAAAAGAAAGATAAAAAGAAACAAACTATCTGTCAAAATGCGTTGCAATTTGTGTATTAATCTCATAATGTTAACAGTGGATTTTCATTCACAAGGATGGAAATACTCTTTTTGTAGAATCTACTAAAGGACATTTCTGAGCCCATTGAAGTCTGCAGTGAAAAATTGAATATTTTGTGATATTAACTAGAAAGAAGCTATCTGTGAAAATGCTTTGTGATATGTGGATTCATCTAAAAGAATGGAACCTGTGTTTTGATTCACCAGGTTGGAAACACTCTGTAGAATCTATGAAGGGTTATTCCTGAGCCCATTGAAGCCTATAGTGAAAAACCGAATGTGCTGTGATAAAAGCTAGAAACAAGCTATCTGTGAAAATGCTTTGTAATGTGTTGATTCATCTCAGAGACATTAAAATGGGTTCCCTTTCTCCATATTGGAAACACTTTTTTGTAGAATCTACAAAGGGACATTTTTGAGCGTGTTGAAGCCTGTAATGAAAAACAAAATATCCCATAATAAAAAGTAGTAACAAGTTCTATGTGAAAATGCTTTGTGAGGTTTAGACTCGCCTCACAGTTTGGAACTTGCGTTTGGGTTCACCAGATTAACTCCCCCCCTCCTTTTTTGTAGATTCTACACAAAGACATTTCTGAGTCCATTGAGGCCTCCAGTGAAAAACCAAATATCCCATGATAAAAACTAGAAACAAGTTATCTGTGAAAATCTTTTGTGATATGTGGGTTCATCTCCCAGAATGGAACCTGTGTTTTGATTCGCCAGTTTGGAAACACTCTTTTTGTAGGGTTTACAAAGGAACATTTCTGAGCCCATTTAGACCCCTAAGATAAAATAAAATATCTCTTGATAAAAACAAGAAACAATCTACGTCTACCTCTGAAAATGCTTTTCGATTTGTGGATTTATCTCACCAAAATAAACTTGCGTTTTTATTCACCAGGTTAAAAACACTCTTTTTGTAACATCTAGTGAGGCACATTGCTGACACCATTGAGGGTATAATGAAACTGGAATATCCAGTGATAAATCTAGGAGCAAGCTATCTGTGAAAAAGCTTTGTGATGTGTGGATTCATCTCCAAAAGGTAAACTTGTGTTTCTACTCACCAGGTTGACAACATTCTTTTTTTATAATCTTCAGAGGGCCATTTCTAAGCTCTCTGAAACCCATAGAAAAAAACAGAAAACAAATATCGTGATATAAAATTTAGAAACAAGCCATCTGTGAAAATGTTTTGTGATGTGTGAATTCATCTCACAAAGTGGAACCTGGGCTTTGATTCACCAGGTTGTAAGCTCTCTTTTTGTATAATCTATGAAAAGACATTTCTGGGCCAATTGAAACCTAAAGTGAAAAACAGAATATTTCATGATAAAAAGAAGAAACCAGCTATATGTGAAAATTCTTTGTGATCTGTGGATTCATCTCACAGTGATAAACTTGTGTTTCCATTCAGTAAGTGAGAAACACTCTTTTTATAGAATCTATGAAGGGATATTTCTGAGCCCATTGAAGCCTTTATTGAAAACAAAACTATCCCTTGATAAAAACTATTAGTAAGCTATATGTGAAAATGCTTTGTGATGTGTGGATTTATCTCCCAGAGATAAACCTGTGTTTTCATTTGCCAGGTAGGAATCATTCTTTTTGTAAAATATATGAAGGGATATTTCTGAGCTCATTAAAGTCTATAGTGAAAAAATGAATGCCCCACCATGAAAACTAGAAACCAGCCATCTGTGAAAATGCTTTGTGATGTGTGGATTCATCTCACAAAATGGAACCTGTGTTATGATTCCCCTGGTTGGAAACACTCTTATTGTAGAACCTACGAAGGAACATTTCTGAGCTTATTTAAGTTTGTAGTGAAGAAAGAGATTATCCCACGATAAAACTAGAATCAAGCTATATGTGAAAATGCTTTGTGATATGTGGATTTACCTCACAGTGATAAACTTGTGTTTTCATCCACAAGGTGGAAACACTCTTTTTGTAGAACCTACAAAAGGACATTTCTGAACCCATTGAAGTCTGTAGTGAAAAACGTATATGCAATGATACAAAGTAGACCTAACCTATCTGTGAAAATGCTTTCTAATGTGTTGATATATCTCAGAGAAAGAAACCTGTTCTTTGATTCATCAGGTTGTAAACACTATTTTATAGAATCTATGAAGGGACATTTCAGAGACCATTGAGGGTATAGTAATTAATCGAATGTCTTGCAATAACTCTAGAAACAAGCTATCTGTGACAATTCTTTGTAATGTGTGGATTCATACCACAGAGTTAAACCTGCAGTTTGATTCACCAGGTTTGAAAAACTTATTTTGTAAACTCTACGAAGGGGTACCCTGAGCCCATTGAAGCTCATAGTGAAAAACCAAATATCCCATTATAAAAAACAAGAAACAAGCTGTCTGTGAAAATGCTTCATGATGTGTGGATTGATCTGATAGAAAAAAACCTGTGTTTCGATGGACAAACCTGGGAACTTTTTAAATACAATCTACCAAGTGACATTTCTGATTACATTGAAGCCTACAGTAAAAAACAAATATCCCATGATAAAAACTAGAAATAAGTTGTCTGTGAAATGCTTTGTGATGTGTGGAATCATCTCTCAGAATGGAAACTGTGTTTTGATTCAGCAGGTTGGAAACACTATTTTTGTAAAATCTATGAAGGGATGTTTCTGAGCCCACTGAAACCTGTAGTGAAAAATTGAACATCTGGCGGTAAAACATATAAACAAGCTATTTGTGAAAATGCTTGGTGATGTGTGTATTGATCTCACGGGAGAGATCCTGTGTTTGGATCACCTGTTTAAAACTTTTTTTCTTTTGTAGAATCTGCAAAGAGACATTTCTGAGCCCTTTGCAGCCTACACTGAAAAACAAAACATCCCACAATAAAAAGTAGGTACAAGCTATCTGTTTAAATGTTTTGTGATGTGGGGATTCATCTCACAGAATGTAACCTATGCTTGAATTCACCAGGTGGGAAACACTCCTTTTGTAGAATCTATGAAGGGACATTACTGAGCCCATTGAGGCCTATACTGAAACACAGACTACCTGGTGATAAAATCTGGAAACAAGCTGTCTGTGAAAATGTTTTGTAATGTGTGGATTTATCTCTTAGAGTTGAACCTGAGTTTTGGCTCACTGGGACGGAAAGATTCTTTTTGTAGAATCTACAAGGAGACATTTCTGGTTCCATTGAAGACTGTAGTGAAAAACTGAATATTTTGTAATAAAGAATAGAAACAAGGTAGCTGTGAAAATGCTTTGGGGTGTGTGGATTCATTTCATGGAATGCAACGTGTGTTTTGATTCATCAGGTTGGAAACACTTTTTTATAGAATCCACGAATGGACAATTTTGAGTCTACTGTGGCCAATAGTGAAAATTTGAGTATTTCGTGATAAAAATTAGAAACAAGCTGTATGTTAAAATACTTTTTGATGTGTGGATTCAACAAACAGAGTTTAACCTATGTTTTGATTCGCCATGTTGGAAACACTCTTTTTGTAGAATCGACAAAGGGATATTTTTGATCCCATGGATGCCTATAGTGAAAACCAGAATCTCCCATGATAAAAACTAAAAACAAGCTATCTGTGAAAATGCTTTGTGATGTGTGGATTCATCTCATGTAATGGAACATGTGTTTTGATTCACCAGATTGGAAACTTTCGTATTGTAGAATCAATGAAAGAAGATTTCTGAGTCCATAGAAGTCTATAGTGAAAACCTGAATATTCTGAGATAAAATCTAGAAACAACCTATCTGTAAAAATGCTTTCTGATGTGTGGATTCATCTCACAGAATGGAACATGCGTTTTTATCCACCAGGTTGGAAACGTTTTTTTTGTAGAATCTATGAAGAAACTCTTCTGAGCTTATTTAGGCCTATAGTGTAAAATAGAACATCCCTTGATAAAAACAAGAAACAAGCTGTCAGTGAAAATGCTTTGTGAAGTGTGGATTCATCTAACAGAAAGAAACCTGTGTTTTGATTTACCAGTTTGGAAACACTTTTTTTTTTTTTTTTTGTAGAATCTATGAACGGACATTTCTTAGCCTATTTGATGCTATAGTGAAAAACAGAATATCCTGTGATAGTGCTCCAACAGCTGTCTCCAATAGCTGTACACCAGCTATTGTCCGATATTTTCCCCAATAGCTGGACACAAGCTATTGGAAAAAAATGCTTTGTGATATTTGGATTCATCTCACAAAACGGAACCTGTGTTTTGATTTAGCAGGTTAGAAACACTTTTTTATGTAAAATCTACAAAAGGACATTTCTGAGGTTATTGTTGCCTATAGTAAAAAACAAACAAACAAGAAAAAGACTGTATATCCTGTGATTAAAAACTAGAAACAAGCTCTCTGTGAGAATCCTTTGTGATGTGTTGATTATTCTCACAAAATGACACCTGTGTTTTGCTTCGGATTGGAAAACCTTTTTTAAAGAATATACAAATGAACATTTCTGAGCCCTTTGACGCCTATGCTGAGAAACCGAATATCCCACGACAAAAAACTAGAAACAAGCTATCTGTGAACATGTCTTGTGATGTGTTGATTCATCTAACAGAATTGAACCTGTGTTCTTTTTTCAGGTTGGCTACACTCTCTTTTTTAGAATACACAAAGGGATATTTCTTATTAGTGAATAACCAAATATTTGCAATGAAAACTGGAAACGAGCTATCTGTGAAAATGATCTGTGATGCGTGAATTCTCCTCCCAGGATGAAACCTGCATTTTAAATTACCAGTTTGGAAACACTCCTTTTGTGAAATCTACAAATAAAATATTTGTAAACCCATTGAGACATATAGTAGAAAACTGAGTATCCCACGATGAAAACTAGAAACAAGCTATTTGTTAAAATGCTTTGTGATGCGTGGATTCATCTCACAGGATGAAACCTGTGTTTTGATTCTGTAGGTTAGAAACACTCTTTTTGTAGAATCTATGAACAAACGTTCTTGAGTCCATTGATCTCTGGAGTGGAAAACGGAATATTTCGTGAGAAAAACTAGAAATAAGCTATTTGTGAAAATCCTTTGTGATGTGTGGTTTCAATTCACAAAATGGAACCTGTATTTTGATTCCCCAGGTTAAAAACACTTTTTTAAAGAATCTATGAACAGATGTTTCTGAGCCCATTGACATCTATAGTGAAAAACTGAATATCTTGCAATAAAAGCTAGAAACAAGGTATCTGTGAAAATTCTTTTTGATGTGTGGGCTTATCTCACAAAATGGAACCTGTGTTTTGATTCACCAGGTTGGAAACACTCTTTTTGTAAAATCAATCAAGGAACATTTCAGAGCCCACTGAAGCCTATAGTGAAGAACTGAATAACTTGAAGAGCTGCTAGAAGCAAGCTGTCTATAAAAATACGTTGTAATGTGTGGATTATTCTCACAGTATACACCCTGTGTTTTTATTCACCAGGTTAGAAACACCCATTTTGTAAAATCTAAGACGCGACATTCCTGAGCCCATTGATAGGTATAAAAAAACAAATATCCCACGATAAAACCTAAAAACAAGCTATCTATGAAAATACATTGTGATGCATGGATTCATCTAACAGAATGGAACAAGTGTTTAAATTCACCAGTTTGAAAACCCTCTTTTTGTAGGATTCATGAAAAAAACATTTCTGAGCCTATTTAGGATTATAGTGAAAAACCAAATATCCCATGTCAAAATATCTGTGTACAAGCTATCTGTAAAAATGCTTTGTGATGTGTGGAAACATCTGAAAAAAATGGAACTTGTATTTTGATTCCTCAAGTTGTAAATCCTCTTTTTGTAGAATCTACTAATGGATATTTTTGAGCCCATTGAAGCCTATAGTGAAAAACCGAACATACCATGATAAATACTAGAAACAAGAAAATGCCTTTGGATTTGTATGTTCATCTCACAGAATGGAAACTTGGTTTGGATTTAGCAGGTTAGAAATGCTCTCTTTGTAGAATCTATGAATGGACATTTCTGAGTCCTTTGTTGCCTATAGTGGAAAATCAAATATCCTGCAATAAAAACTAGAATCAGGGGCGGAGCAAGATGGCCGAATAGGAACAGCTCCAGTCTCCAACTCCCAGCACGAGCGACACAGAAGACCGGTGATTTCTGCATTTTCAACTGAGGTACTGGGTTCATCTCACTGGGGAGTGCCGGAGGATCGGTGCTGGTCAGCTGCTGCAGCCCGACCAGCGAGAGCTGAAGCAGGGCGAGGCATCGCCTCACCTGGGAAGTGCAAGGGGGAAGGGAATCCCTTTTCCTAGCCAGGGGAACCGAGACACACAACACCTGGAAAATCGGGTAACTCCCACCCCAATACTGCGCTTTAAGCAAACAGGCACACCAGGAGATTATATCCCACACCTGGCCGGGAGGGTCCCAGGCCCACGGAGCCTCCGTCATTGCTAGCACAGCAGTCTGTGATCTACTGGCAAGGCAGCAGCAAGGCTGGGGGAGGGGCGCCTGCCATTGCTGAGGCTTAAGTAGGTAAACAAAGCTGCTGGGAAGCTCCAACTGGGTGGAGCTCACAGCAGCTCAAGGAAACCTGCCTATCTCTGTAGACTCCACCTCTGGGGACAGGGCACAGTAAACAATAACAAACACAGCAGAAACATCTGCAGACGCAAACGACTCTGTCTGACAGCTTTGAAGAGAGCAGTGCATCTCCCACCACGGAGGTTGAGATCTGAGAAGGGACAGACTCGCTGCTCAAGTGGGTCCCTGACCCCTGAGTAGCCTAACTGGGAGACAT